>NC_083340.1:4588271-4888283 GCF_019175385.1 Lycium barbarum
TAGGTTTAAGAATAACAAATTTGGCATTCGTTATTCAAACAACATAAAATAATTATAAACTACTTTTTTTGAACCCCTGGTCCTTTTGCTTGGTCATTGAGTAAAATAATAATACAAAACTAGAAAATGAAAGTGATGCTAAAGTTGTTATATTTATATACCTTGTATGCTTGCGAAGATATGTATCTTCCTTTCGAGTCACTTGTGTTGTTAATCTGTGTAAAAGCAATAAAATGTTTGAGATTTGTTGCAATGATGGATGACTATTAATTTTTATGTGACCTCTTTTTATAATTATATATTTACTGATGCTTAACATGTAAGATATTACAAAATGAAATCATGATTATATTATTAAAGGCAAAGTGAAGAATTAATGTAGCATTATCTTACCGTATTCGTCAACTCAGTGTCAATTATAACATCTTCTGGCGGTGGCATATTTCTTTGCCTAACAAGATCTTCTTTAGTAATTATTTTAATGGGAACCGTTCCAAAAGGACAATCACCATCTTTGGACCATATCCTCGACGACCAACTAGTTTCAGAAGTACTTGAATTCTGTTTTGGCCTAGCTAAAGTAGGTTTCATCTGTCCATCAAAAACTTAATTGTGTATTAACAAATAATATAATTATTATAAAGTTGAAAGTAAAGTGGAGAGGGAAAGTAGACACATGCCTGTGGATGAAAATTGTGATTCTTTAATAAGGGATGATCAAATGTTGGTTGTTTGTAGAAATCCACACAATTGTATATATCTCCATATTTACTCTGGGAACTAATATGAAATTAGTAATCTTGGTTGCAGTATCTTGTTATCCAATATGTAACTTTTGTTATACATAAAATGACTACGAAAAAGGAATAGAAAACGAAAAGTGTGTAGATTGTAAAACACTTTTCTAAATTTCCCAAATTGTATATAACTCGAGATTTATGTGAAAATCAAAACTTAATAAAATAAGTAATCTTAACTACACTATCTGGTTATCCAATATGTAACTTTTTTGTTATGCATAAAATGTTTACGAAAGGAAAAGGAAACGAAAAGTATGTAGATTGTCAATAAACACGTACTATTCCAATCTTTTACATAGTTTATTGGAATTTAAGTTTCAAAGATCAAATTAAATAGACTTTTATCAAATTTATCCTTATGCTTTTCTTAACTATTCAAGGTAAATATCACTAATTACATTAGAAGTGCTAGATGGAGAGAAGGCTCATTAACTTTTAATTACAACATTAATTTTTTTAAAATGATAAAGTCAACTAACAAAAAAATAGTGAGATTTATTAAAGATCTTCTTGGACAAAAATTATGGGATGCAAGGATAATTATTTCTGTTACAAGTGATATTAGCACATGAGTACCATAATCACTCACAAGACTTATGAATATAATGACTTTTTGTCCGAAATATATACCTTAATTGTTTTGATTGATGGCTTGTTGAGAAGTTTAAGTTGCTCCTCCAACTCTAAGTCCTCCAATTTAGATAGCATTGTTTTTCCTTGAACCCCGTCATAACTTATAAGCAAATACAGTACCAGCAAAGATTGTCGAATAATTTTTTGATGCATCAACATCGCCTAAATACATCAATTTAATTTCATAGGCATAGATGTCAGGATAAATGTGAATACAACATTACTTAAGCAACAACATTAATTTACACAACATGAAAGAACAAACTTATTTCTAATTGAAATTAGCTAACAAAGCATGAAAGCACTAAGTGGTGAACTTACTTGATTTACTAGATGTATGAGAGCTAAAGTTTTCTGAACACCTATGTCTCACCTTTGCTAGTATGAGGAAGATATTATATACTAGTAAAATTTTAAACTGACTATTACACGTAATATTAAATTAATGTAATCTTCTGAAGCATGACTAACAGAATCTAAAAAAGTTCTATTTTAATAAATGTTTTTTGCTCATTTTCAAGTAAAATCCAAAAGGACAATTTGACCATAGATTACCAATAGAGTCAACATAATACTGAGTCACTGTTAATACAGAATTTTTAATGATAAAGGCTGCATTATCTGATATAAAAGTTAATTTGTTGTTCTTTACTCCCTCTGTCCCAAAATTATAAGTGTCACTTTAGAAAAAATCACGTCCATTAAGAAATCAATAAATACAATATGAAATTTACTAAACCATCCCTATTTATTAGATGTCTTTTTTGAGAATTGAACAATCTTAAAGAGGACTATCTCTTTAATTCTTAGAGCACAGCTGGAAACACTTGTCATTATTTGTCTTGAATTCCTAAGATGATACTTATTCTGGGACAAATTATTTTTTGCTAAAGTGACACTTATTTTGAAATGGGAGGAGTATTTCTAATTGTCTTGGTAGCTATTTATAATCTAACAGACCTTGAGGTGTCTTTTGGTTGGTGAATAGGGATAGATAAGGATATCTCATTGAATTAGCTATCTCACTTTCTATATGAAATAACTAAATATTCCACCATTTTAGTACATATGGTGGGATAAAGTAATTCTAAGACTAACTAATACCCATATCAAATGCAGAATAAATTAATCCCACATTTTATTTTGAGATTATTATTCGTAATATTACCAAATAAATAACCCTTTATTGTTCATTATTTTTATTTTTACTATTATAGAAGAGTAAGTTGAGGTCCTTGGATCGACATGTGTGCTTCTTATAATTAAAACTTATTTGTTATTTGTATTTTAGTCATTTTAATGGAGTTGTTGATATTTTATTCCCACGTTAACTTTTTGGTTTGGTCAATTGCTTGGAGTGTCTCATACAGGACAACATCGTAGCATCAACGGACCCACAATTTTCATGCATAATAAATTAGTCATTATAGATGACTTTGTATTTATCGAAAAAATGCATCAAATGTCCCAAACTATACTGGTATATTGTTGTTGTCGCCCCCGAACTATACTCGAAAAGTTGAGTACACATTCAAATTAATCGGTCGATCTATTGCCCCTGACCATCTAAAAAATGAATTTAATACCACCCTAAAAAGTTGATATGACACAAAAAAATATTATGATTAAAAAATAGGTGAGTGAAGCAATAAAAATAACTTTTAAATTTTAATAAAATTTGACTTTTATTCCAACTCCGACTTTCTATTTCACCACCACCACCACCACCACCACCCCCCTCTCCTCCACCTTCACGCCACCCCCAAGCCCTTCTTCTTCTTCTTCTTCTTCTAACCAGCACCACACCTCTTTTCCTCCACCCTCACGCCACCCCCACCTCCAGCCCCAACCCTTCTTCTTCATTTCACTACCACCACTCTTGAAACTCACCATAATTTAGCAAATCAAGAAAAATCCAAAATCGAAACATCAAAGATCAAGCCAACAAAGTGGCCAAACGAGAAATTGAGTTAACAATATTGGACAATTTCATATCTCTATCTATTGTCTGAAAAGGACAAATCAAAACCCTAAATTTGCAAGAAATGAAAATTCAAGATTAAGCAAAGTTGTGTGTGGATATGGAGAGAGATAGAGAGATATGAGGAGTAGTATTTTTTTTTATTTTTTTTGGATGAGGGAAATGGTGATTATTAGTTTGTCTAGGAAAAAAAAAGGAAAAAAGCATAAAAATATGCAATGCCCGTGAACTCAATTTTTCGGGTATAGTTTAGGGGGCATTTGATGTATTTCGCCTATTTTATTGTGAATAGTATAATATAGTAGTAATCAAATGAGCTAATCTAAATATAAGTATCGGAAAAATGGAAAATTATAATATAGGCATATGCTCTAAGTAGGAATATTTGAAATAAATTCTTCATTTCTTTTTGTTATGTTGATAAAATTATAAGTATTTGATTAAGTTCATTTCTTGCAGGCAAGGTAAATAAAGGAAATAATGTATCGTGATTAAGAAATTCGGATATCAACGCCATTTGTATTGAGTATATATACTTATTTAATTATATGTATTTTTTAGCATTAAAAGTAAATATGAAAGAAAAATTTTATTAGTTAGGAGTTTTTGCAACTTTAAAAAATAAACTACTCTTTTAGCTCAATTGATAAGCTTAGTGGAAAATTCATTTAGTTTTTGCTTCTTAATGTACTTATTTCAATTTGTAAATAAGAAGTCGAAGGAAAAAACTTGTGGAGATAAATAAATTTGTATAGCTCAACTAAAGGTAATGTATTTATCTTTGTTAAACTTGAGTTTTACTCACAATTAAAGGTATCAATAGTTTACATAAAGCATATTCTAAAATTATATTACTTGATGAATATTCTAAAATAATATGAGTTTCTTTCGTAATCATATACTACTAAAATTATATTATATGATGAATTTTTGTTGTGAAATTTAGTGCAATAAAAGTTATAGCGGTTAACTTATTTCAAAATCAAGCAATAATAAAATTCTCCCTTTCAATAAAATTCTCTCTTTCTCTCTTCTAATTTGATAAAAACTATCTGCATCAGATGATTATACTATATCGGTAGATGCATGACATATGATTGCACATACTTCTTTCACTAAAATCACAATTAATTATTATAATATTTATCTTATTGAATTACTTAACCATGATAAATTAATACTTATAATTTGATATAAACACTTTGTGAGCTTAAGTTTTTACCTCAATATGTTTAACATAGTATGACTTAACATGGAATTTTTTAAGAAAGAAACTAAAATTTTCAAAAATTATGGTGTCATAATATTTGTGTGACCATAAAACTTTTGAAGACTTGTGCTATTAACTATGACATAATTTTTGCGTGCCTACAAAAGGTTCTTATGAAAGCTAAAATGAGAAGTTTAAAGCAATTTTTTTTCCAATTGTTTAAATGTTACCAATAAAAATGTATCATTAATTCTACAATAGATTAATAAAAAATAATATTAAACAATCGGAAACAAAAGATATAACGAGGAACACATTAATAAGTAAAAGACTTCCAACCAAAACAAGATAGTAATAAATGACAATAGGATTGTTGGCCGGTGCTAGCATGAGCAATGGCATCTAGTATGACATATGACCCCACTTATAAACCTCTCAAGTATTTTTTTTTTCTAACACACTTTTTAAAGGGTAACTTGACTTTTCATTTATAGTAAAAATTGCAGGGTGTATCCTATTTGGACACTAGCTACTCCCTTCGGTTCAAAACAAGTGTCCATTTGACTTTTTTATCTTGATTCAAAATAAGTGTCTATTTACACAATTAAGAAGAAGTTAACTTTATTTTTCATAATTTGCCTCTATTTACCCAAGACAATAAATAAGCAAGAGTCTTATTAATTAAGGGTAGTTTAACCAAAATACCTATTATTTCTTAGGAGTTAGTATTTTTAAGGGGTGTGAAAAAGGCTATGCGGACACTTCTTTTGAGCCGGAGGGAGTATTATTTAATTTATATTCAGTTTTTAAAATTAATATAATTTGTATTCAATTTTGACATACATCACGAAAAAATATGTTACCCCTCTTTCTCCTTTCTTCTCTCGAATCTACTACAATTGAAGTATAATGTTTTGAAAAATAAATTGAATGAGTATCAATAGTGAATCATAGATATATGAATGAAATAGAAAGGAATATTTGTAACACTACGTAAATTCGGGTTAGGTGTGAATGTGATATATGTGTATTAAAGCGACATTTTAGCTATATGAAGTTCTATCGGAATGAGTTTGGGTGAATATAGTTGGTTTGGATCAACAAGAATAGTGGGGTGTGTAAGATTTGATAAAATCGACTAAGTTTTCGGTAGACCTAACTTCCAACCTGTTTACGTGAAAATCCGTTGAGAATTTGAGAAAACTTAAAACATGAAAGTTATAGCCCATTGAAATACCTTTCCAACCATATATGGATCATCCTAATAAGAGCTCTTTACCAATATGCCCATTTTACTGAACGATGTCGACAAAGTCAGAAAGCGTAAATTTTTGGCTAAATGTGAATTGGTTAGGGGAGCTCGTTGAGCGACCTCAAAAGCGAGACATGAGCTCGCCATAAGCCTCGCTGAGCGAGGTAGAAGGTCCAAAATGTCCAGGCCTATAAATACGATCCTTGGACGATTTTATGTCATTTTTCACATTCCATACTTCGTTCTAAACTTTCTTTTGGAGAGAAAACAACCCTAAGGCCTCCTCAAACCTCTAAGGTAAGTTCTTGATCAATTCCTATCATTACTACATCTATATAACATCAAATTAACACTAGTTCATCATTCAAACCCGTCGAGTCTTGATAACCGAAGAAAGAGAAATCGAAGGAGACTTTGGAAAATCTCTTAAAGGTATGATCTTTGATCCTTACTGATGCTATTTAAAGGATCTAGACTAGTTTAAGGTATTAGAACGGTGAGAATCCATGGGTGAATCATGTGGGGTTTCAAGAACACATTTTTGGGCATGAAAAAAGCCCTATTTTTTCGATAAGGGTAGGAACTCTTAGAATTTTGTTAAAGTTCTGAACTTTATCATTAATAATCATTGTAGAACGAATTGTTGAACTTGGAGCGGGAATTGAGGTATGTCTAGATTTCCAAAGACTTCCCTGAAGTATGTCTATGTTTTTGAAATTCTCTTTTAAAGTATGTACACTTTTATTGAAATGTTTTGGAAGTATGAATACATTTGAAAACTCTTTTTTTGTTGGATGTTTCTTGTTAAACCTATTTTCGATTTGGAGATGATTTTTTAACAAGGTCATGCGCGTGGAGGATCAAGCCCATATCAAACCTTATACGAATTATATCTTGAACTCGTTTTACCCTAACATGGACGATTGAACTTATTTTCAAAAGGTTGAAGCTTTAAACATGTTTTGCCTTTAAAATAGTTCTTCTTGAACTTGAAACCGAATAAGTGATTTGAATAAGTTTTAGGAATTGATTGTGACTGGAGATACCTCTATTATGAGAAGATGACTTGAGAAGTGAGTTCGGCTATAAGTCGTGATTGATAATTCGGTTGACATGCTATGATATGTGTTTGTTTGTGTTTGGGCCTGTATGGGCAAGTTGTGCTAGTCCAAAGGAGGATTAGCCATTATGGATCCTAACGTATAGCTTTTGAGTATTGTTGTGCTAGTCCAGAGAACGATTAGCCTTCGAATGAACGTAGCCCCGGTGGTATCTATTGATGTGCTAGTCCAGACGATGATTAGCTTCCATGGAAACATAAACACGGTGTATCTAGTGTTGTGCTAGTCCAGAGGACAATTAGCCTCCGCTGAATCATAACCCTGGTGCATCGAATGGCTGTTCGCTCGTGAGTTGGCATGTGATATTCTTCAGTTTCCCGTAAGGTGGCATGTGATATTTCTTTGGCCGCTGATGGATATAAAATATACATATATTACATACTTAAAACTATACTATTTTAAATGAAGAAGTTATATAATGCTTCAATTTCTATGTGTTTTCTAACAATATTTTGCAGGAAATAAGAAAACCATGAATATAACTAAAGATGAAAGAAAATAGGAGATTGCGGCACATCCAATTCACAATACAAGAAGTGAACTTACATCTTCATCAATATTTTTCTCAAAATATATCTTCTCAAGATACATCTTCCTCACCCTACATTCTCTCATTTAATGGGGAAATTCTCTTCTATAAATAGAAGGCAACTCTTTGTATAGAAGACATCTTGAGTAGTAGGAAAATAACCATTTTTCTCTCTAGCATTGCTCTTGTTCTTTCTTTCTTTATATTTAATTTGTGTCGAATTTTAGACTTTTTCTAAATATTATTGCTACTCTATTATACTTTATGCTGTGGTTATTCTTGTATAATTTTGTAATTCTCGCGAAGCAAAATTAATACTTTATAATTATTGCCTAAAATATTAGAGTAACAATAATTTTTAGTTATATATTATTCCAAATCTTTGATCTTGCTTCTTTCAAATCTAATTCGCAAGAAGGAATTGACTCAAGCAAGTGTATAGATTTAAGGATATTGTCTTATTTCTTTTAATTCTAATCCTCACAGAGGAATTGACTCAAATAACTTCATTGATATAAAGACTAATCTCAAGAGGTCTTTACACCTTATGAGACCATTTAGGCGAGGAAATTACTTCATTTTAATTGTCATTAGTTGTATATCAATTAAAATAGCCGTCCTACCTTGGTAGGAGTAAGGTCTGCGTACACTCTACCCTCCCCAGACCCCACGTTGTGGGATTTCACTTGGTTGTTGTTGTTGTTGTTGTTGTAGTTGTATATCAATTAATATGCATAATGTCAAGGAATGTTAATAATTGATTATTTCCAAGTGAGAAAATGTAATTGTATTAGCAATAAGCAATTATTCTTTTGTGAAATATATTACATTAAGATTATCTTATAATAATATTATTAAGTGACTTCAATTATTCCCAACTCTTTTGAAATCTTTAGGAAATTGTTTGTTTTGTTTAAGTAATTTACAAATTTAAGACACTACTCTCTTTCATCAATTTGATTCTCTCAAATAGTCACCGGGATAATATAAATCGGTAGCTAAGGTGGTTCCAATATCTGTGATACGATATCTTAAACTATATTATAATTTTACAGAGTACGAGCGAAAAATCCTATATGCCCAGAGCTCGTCAGCTGCCATGAGTTGGCATGTGTTTGATCTTTTGGTTGCCTCTGAGTGGCTTGTCATGATCTTGAGTTCGTAAGTGAAAGACCTGATGTGGTAAACGGTAAATGTGTTAAACTCGTTATTCTTTGTTATTGGTTTCTCTCTGATGATTTTGGTTAAGTTTGATGTTTTACTATGTTTCTAGATTCTTAGTTGTTACATAAGTACTGCTTTACCGAGTTTTACTATCTTATTTTGCTATTAACTATTTCCCCTTAGACACTCTCCGAGTACCCAGTACTTAGACATACCATTGTTGTTTTTATGGTATGTTAGGTAACAAAGAAGAGCAGGTTCGTGATATGCGTACGGAGTAGGAGAACTTGCTGCTTTCCGGACTTATTGGTGAACCGACGTAGTTGTTCGTGGGACACCTCTCTACTTTAGTTATTGTTTTGAGTTTCTGGATTGCGTCTCGTAGTTAGAGTATTCATTTATTTATCCTCGAAGCTCCATAGATAGTTATCAGAAGTGGGGGTAGAGTATTGAAGTCTCATATGACTTGGGGGCGTTTTCCACATTTTATGACTTCTTATTTCTATTATACTTCCGCTGATTTCTATAAGTATGGGCATGCTTTTAGTTAGCCATAAATGACTGTTTTAAATAAATGTTAAAAGACTATTGAGCTAGAATAGATGTTTATTGATTTTATAAGGTGCTCCCGATGTTGTTCATAGCATCGGATGCCTGTTGCGCCGAGGATGAGTTTTGGAGCGTGACAATATTACTGATGAAATGAAGGTATTACTAGTAAAACATAGGTATATGAGTGAAATAAAATGCAAATGTCACTAGTGAAATGAAATAAATATATTATGAAGTTGAGGCATACAAGCAAAACTTCAGACAAAATCGATACAAGTAAATACCAAACTTCAGACATTTGTAGGTCTAAAGTTCATTACGAACGGCTAAAATTAACAATTTTACACGTCGCAACTATAACTTAAATGGTGGTCCGAAATTCGACTATACATCCTTCGCTTTTTGTACTTCATCATTGTGGCTTCAATTTAGAACGAAATAGATATTGAATCTTTATATAATCAACTAAAATTAACTTATGATTAAAGCATAGTATCAATGTTTGTGGTTTGACAACGAAATATTATCTTTTAACATGAAAACATGATTAATAAGAAAGGAAGGAATTTCATTTTCTCATTGATTGAAAAATATGCTGTTGCTGTACATGATTGCTTAGATACACATTGGTGGGAAAATTATAAAAGAATCAAATTCTAACTAACTAACTAACTAACTCACAAGTGTCCTATTTTAATTGATGACTGTACAATAACTAACCTATAGATAAATACAAAAATATATAGCTGTACTAGATATGCGCACTTGGTATAAAAAAACTTGCACGATTCAACAAGCTTTCAAGTGGTCAAAGTCATGTTTCTTGAGTCTGTTCCTGTTGCCCTAAACTTTCCTTGCTAATTAATTCATACAAAACATAGGAAGAAATCATTGCAGCTTAGAAGTTGGTTCGTTTGCTCAACTTTTACTTCCTCCCGTCCAAAAGAATTGGTGTTTTAACTTCTAAAAGTTGGGAAAAAAATTGATGTTTCAGAAAATCAAGGTGGTATTTAATTCTTTTTTTTTTCTTTTTCAAATTGGTCTAGAATACATTCCTAATTAATGTACAATAATAATAATTTTGTCAACCTAAAAAGAATACTTAAGACAAAATCCCTCTTATTTTTTAATAGTAAGTAAATTCGTTAATCCATGTGCTCAAACCTAAAACATCAATTACTTTAGACCAAACGGAGTAACTTAAACCTAACTTAAAAACAAATGTAGTAAAATTAAAGTAGGCAAAATTAACCCATTTTTTTGTAACTCGCCCAACCCCCTAAGTTTGAACAGGTTTGGATCATGACTCCTTTGTTGTCCTGACAACAAACGGAGTGAACCAAAAATGACCATCAAATTATCGTGTTACCCTCATTTGGTCTTCTTTTCATCAGATTGATTCGTGTGAACCCAGTTATGGAATCCAACTTTGTTGTTTGAATATCAAATTAGAAAAAAACCCAAAAAAGTCCTCTAAGTTTGAGCATAGACTCAAGATTTTATTATTATAGTTTTAGCCAGCGCTTGGCCATAAATTCCGAAAAAACAATTTGAAAACTTGATTTGGGTGAAGTTTTTCAAGTTTTGAAAATGTGTTTAGCTATAGTTTTTCAAAACATATTTCACTTTTTGTTTTAAAAAATATGAAACATTACTTATACCCATAAGTTCTCAAAACCATCAAGAATACCCAACAAAACAAAACATACATACTTGCTAATCCCAAATTATGCAGAACATGATATTTTAATAACAACAGCTAATAACACACTTACTAGCCACTACAATTTAAATTACACTACAAAGATCCATTTTTATCTTCGCAGTGAATTTCTACAGTTGGCAGAGCAATTTTCCGTAGGGTTTCTTCTTCTACCGTTTGTGTACAACTTAGCTCGTTCATTTTATAGAAGAGACTGCTTTAATTTTTGAAGCATTGTAGATACGACTTTAATGAAGGAACATGGTAGATAGAATTAGTTGGGTCATAATTAGATAGGGATTTTTTATAAAATATAGAAGTTTGGGTAATTCTTAAAGTTTTGAAAATGCCAAAACATAAATCTTGGCCCAAAAACCGGTTTGAGCCAGAAATTTGGGATATGAAAATTTGTTTTCAAAATCTATCAAAATTTTATGGCCAAACAAAAATTTGAAAACAAATTTTCAAAATCAGCTCCAAAATCTATGGCCAAACAGGAGATTAAAGAATGGTGCACTTTTGGTCTGTATAGATGGAATCCGTTAATTGTTAACATTTCCCGTATTTTTTTCCCACCCAACAGGGAGTAACCTTTCCATAGAAATCAGGGGCTGATCCACATGTTGTCGAGGGTGTTCACCCGAACATCCTCGACAAAAAATTACAGTGTATATATCGGGTAAATTTTCTGTGTTTATGTGCATATATTAATTTTTGAACACCCTGAATAAATTATATTTAGTTTTTTTTTTTTCCCGAATACCCTGAATGAAAATCCTGGATCCGTCACTGATAGAAATCACACTTTTCCTTTCTTAGTGAAAAGGGCTTGGCTAACTGCAATTTTAGCCATCTACTATTCTTCTTGGCTAACTGAAATAACACTATTTACATCATTAAAGATAAGCATCTACTAAAAATGCAATTTTATGCAAAAGTTGTCTTTTGTTTTAAGAGATTAATAGCTGTTTGGCATCTTTTCCGGGTCATTTGCACTTTGGTCCCTATTTTGTGCTGGTCTTTAATTTTTGTCCCTCAAAGCCAATAACTTTTAAAAAAATTCTATCATAAAATCCCAGAAGTTATGCCTCACGCCATAAAGAACTTATGCCTCGCTAGACATAAGTTTGATTTTGAAGAGCAAAAATTAAAAATCAGCTCATTTAAAGGGCAAAATTGACCGTGCAATTTATTGCTTTTTTCCTACTATCTTAAACTTAAATGGTAAGTACCCGTTAGAATTAGCCCAGCTGAGCTCGGCCCAATTTCTATAGGCCCATAACCCAGGCTGTAAACTTTTCTTTTTCATTTTTTTTGCACGAATTTTCTTCTCTTTAATTTTTACCCCTCAAATTGCTGGTCTTTAATTTTTTCCCTTAGCTTAAAAAAGTGCCCTAAAGTACCTTGAGGTTCTGGGATTGAACCCCGCCCAGTAAAAAAAAACAATTTCTCAAGACAACTTTTTTAACCGAAAGCCAAAAATTAAAGACCAGCAATTTGAGGAACAAATATTAAAGACCACCCCCGAATAAGGATAATCGTGCAAATTGCCCGAAACTTTTTTCCCAAATTTAATTGCCTAGAGCTATTAAATTTTAAAAAGGTTGTTTGGAGACAAATGCTCTAGAGAATTACATGTTCCACAGTTATGTGCCATATTGATATAATTATGCATTTTATTTTATGAGATATAGTCTTCTTTAGTCTGGTGTATAAAATAATTATGCATAATTTTTTCTTCAATCTTTATTTATAACTTTCAAATTAATGTGTAAAATAAATCATTTTCATTCCTTTTTCTCTTCTGATGATGATGATTTGATCCTAGATGTAACTTGATTTGCAAGTTGTCTTTTTTTCTTTTACTTAGAAATTTATTTAACTACATAATAGTAGAATTAAAAAGTTAAGTAATTATTCCAATGAATACATATAATAACTAATCCACCTTATTCACTGTTTCGCACTATTGAAAACCTTTAAGCTGTGTAAAACTAAACTTTTAAGCTTCAAAAAAGAAAAATCCGTAGCTCTCTTTTGTTGTTGATTTTTTTTTATAAATTTACTCAAATTATAAGTCTTTTCAAAAGGAAAAATATTTTTGATATATTAAAGTATGATTTTAGACATAACATCCCACTTTGTTATAGTCAAATTTTTAGGTCAATATCTTAAGAAAATTTTAAGCTATTCCTCTTAAATTTCTTGGCGCAAAGTCAAATTTTGGGAAAAAGCTGTCAGACCCCTCTTTGTCACCAAATTGAAAATTTTAAGAGCCAAAGGGTTTTCAAACTGGAAGTGGCAAAAATTATGTTTCAAAGAAGGGACTTATCAAGACAAAAGAGTCGCCAATTAACAATGAATTATGATGCCCAAAGCATGCAATTTTAGCACGGTCGCTTTATTGAGTTGTATTGGCTTAAATAAAAACTTCAATTGAATAACTCATAAGGAAGCGCGCACACAAAGATAGTTTAGAAGTGTCCAAGTTATTACAACTCAAAATATGAGAAAAGTAAACTTACGCTATTATATATAATATAAAGCTATGCAATAGAAAAATGATATGGTACATTTCTATGACCAATGATTTTATTTATCTTTTTTCTCATTTTTTTTGACAATTTTCCTACTTCTCGATTTCTTTTTCTAAATAATTGAATTAACAAAAACCTAACATTAATTCCCCTTTGCAATAAATTCCAAGAGACCCACAAAGGCAACCCACATAGTAGAACCTTATGATGGGAAAAATTCCCACGTAGTAGAAGATTTATAGTGACAATTCATCACAAAATTAACAACGGGTAATTATATCGACCAGGGAAAACTACATATATATATATATATATATATATACATGTTAAGGATAAATATTTACGAAACGTGACGGTAGTTTTCCTTATTTACAAAATATAACGATATATTACAAACATGACGGATTTTCATATATTTTTTGTTTTTTTATTTTTTTTCCTGAAAATATATATTTTAAAAAAAAATTTTAAAAAATAATTTTTATATATTTTTTTTAAAAAATAATAATTTTATATTTTTTTAAAATTTTTTTGCTCAAAGGCTTAAAACACTATCTCAAATTTTTGTGTATGAAAGCTGTGTGAAATGTGTATGTATGAGCGAAATTTTTAATATAATTTTCATACACAAAATTGTGAGCGAAAAATTTAAGCCTTGAATATTATATGAAAGTTGTTACAATATTGTTGTAGTTGTATTAATTTTTCAGAAACCTAATATGAACATTAAATGTGAATGGAATTCTAAGTCTTGAGCGAGATATACACATTTCATACCATTCTCATGCATAAAATTTTGAAGCCTTGATCGAGATATACACACTTCATACATAAAATTTGAGCGAACTTTTTAAGCCTCTAGTAAGATATACACATTTCATACACAAAAATTTGAGCGATATTTTAAGTCTTGAATGTTGTATCAAAGTTGTATACAATGTTGTTGTAGTTGTATTAATTTTACATAAATCTAACATGAACTTTATACACAAAAATGTGAGCGAAATTTTAAGACTTGAGCGAGATACAAATTTCATACACACAATTTTGAGCAGATTTTTAAAGCCTTGAATGAGATATACACTTTTCATACATTTTTCATACCGTTTTCATACACTAAATTTTGAGCGAACTTTTTAAGCTTTGAGCGAGATATACATATTTCATACAACTTTCATACATAAAATTTTGAGCGAAAAAAATATAAAATAAAAAATATTTTTTTAAAAATCATGTTTTGTATAGGGTTTGTAATGTTATGTTTTGTAAATATAAAACTATCATCACGTTACTCCTTAAAATGTATATATACATAATTGTCCCTATTGTCAATCCATATATACCTTTGCCTTTTGATACCCACTAAATCAGCCCACGTAGTAGAATACTAGAGGCACGGCCCAACACTGAGTTTTGATACAATTTTTTTAGGGCAACTTACACAAATGACTACATTTTGAGTTTTTTTTTAGGCATAGCTATACTTTTGCTAATTACATTTCGTAGCTACAGTAACGTGTATTCAAATTCGATTGTATTTTGATGTATCCAATTCAACTGTATTCATTATTCATTTATAACTACTTTTACATTGTATTCAACTTATTGAATTTAAATGTGATTGTATTCAAACAACATAAATGCAAAAAAATACAGTGATATTCAGATGTATTCAAATTTCACTGTATTCATTTATATACAAAAAAACCTCCTTCTAAATACAGGTGGAAAATACATAAAGAAACATTGTTTTTTACCATAGAAAAAAATGAATACACTCAAATTTGAGATACAATAAATAAAATACACTCGGATTTGAGATACAAGAAATAAAATACACTTCAAATTCACCGTATTCATTTGTATACAAAAAGATCTCCTTCGAAATACAGGCGAATAAAGTATATTTTCCGGTCAAATATGGACAATAAACTGTATTTTCGGTCAGATCTAACTTATAAAGTGTATTTTCCGGTCAGATTTGGGCCTTACCGACCTACTCCTTTTCCAATCAGTGTGTGGCAGCAGCGGTAGAACTCACCGGAGAAGATGGAGAGGAAAACGATGACTCTGCCATTGACGAAGAAGAAGACGCCGTATCAATTCAAATCAACACAGATACACGATGTACAACGAGTATATGTGTATATATATGTGTGTGTGTGTGTGTGTGTGAAGGTTGTGGTGGTGTTTCGACGGTGTTTAGGGTGGTTCGACGGCAACGACGGTTAGACTCGCAGGAGATTAGAGAGACCATATGTTAGAGAGAGAGAGAGAGAGAGAGAGGGAGGGAGAGAGAGAGAGAGAGAGAGAGAGAGAGAGAGAGAGAGGAGGAGAGAATCGTTGGAGATTAGAGAGAGACCAGACGTGAGAGAGAGAGGGAGAGAGAGAGAGAGAGAGAGAGGAGGAGGAGGAGGAGGAGATAGTTCCAGACGTTAGAGTGAAAGGATGAGAGAATTATGTATTACTTATCTTGTGTAATTGAAATACAACATTTAGCTACCAAATGTAATTAAAATAAAGTGTAGTTACTATATATAAATATCACTTATACGTTCTCAAACCCAAGTAAAATTCCGATTTTTTTATAGTTGTTTTTAGACAGCACCAATGACAAAACAAAACAATTAATTATATCTAAACAAAAGGTATACATTGACATGGTAGGGACTTAGTAGCTCAGTTGGTTGACTACATGAACTTGCACCTTGTTGGTGAGGGTTCGAATCCCCACATCGTAATCCCTCCCCCTATGTAATAACAACAATTTTTTTTAAATACATTGACATGGGAAAAACATGACATTTTTGTTATACATGTGCGAAATAGAGAACCATCACAAAAGTATTTCTATACAACAACATACTCAGTATAAGGTGAGGTCTGGAGAGGATAGATTGTACGCAGATTACTACCTTTGTGAGGTAGAAAGATTGTCTCTGATAGTAGTAACCTTTTATCTACAATATGCGTGAAAGACATTAACTATATTACTTAGACATAATACCCAAAATCATTTAAATGTTTGTGCATTTTCAAACTCAGCTCAACTCAGCCATCAGCTTGGTAATCAGACTATTTTGTTCTTCCAAAAACCACAGCATAGGAAAAGTTTCGGAGTACCTTCAAGAAGCAAGTAAACACCAATTGACAAATAGAAATGAAATTGAGAGGAAAGCATACAATGAATTTTCAGTGAGTTATATAGCAGAAGGTACGTATACATATATAGCATTTTATCATCTCCGCATTATCCTAATGTGGGTTTTTGTTATAATTTTTTGATTACTCATCAGGAAAAAGTTGCTCAAGAGACAAACACAATACCTCAACCATGAGACTCTTCTGAACTTTACTCTGATGAATAATCGGTGTTTACTAATAACAACAAAGTAACTGGAGAACAAATCAAACTATCAAGAACTAATTACCCAAATAAGTCAGTCAGTATAGCAAGATCAGTTCACCACCTGTACTAATCAGACAAATTATATATCTAAACAACATACAGATTAGAAGATATTGAAAAAGATAGTATCATTGATTCAGTACCTATCTACTTGAACCTCTGTTTCACGACATGAATAAGGTCAATTAGGGAAAAGCAGTAAAACTTTATTTAATCTAATGGGCGCTACATGAATAGTAAAATTGATTGCGCCTTATCCAGAACAACTCATTATTCAACAAAGAATAGCTTATAACGCGAAAGATTCTGTTCTTCATTCAGCAATAACCAAGTCCACTTGATCCTACTGATAGAAATAGAGTAACAATTCACTCCAATATACCATTATTTCTCGGTCAAGGGATTATCAATCATTCAGCAAATTAGTTTACTTTACATATAACAGATTTATATAGAAACCTGTGAATTAATAGAGGTCTTCGAAATCTAAATTTAAAAATAGAAACACCCGTTGTTCATACTTTATATCATAGAGAGTAGGGACACTCTTCCATTCATAGTAAAAGATGCTTCCAACACAAAGAGATACAAGAAACATGCCGTATACACAATGCAAATTGGAAGTCTTAAAAAACTTCGCATAATTAATTAGTTAAATGGATCATTATAGTATAATGTGGTCGTATATATACACACCATACAAAAGTGTCTTCGGAGGAGTCACAGTAGTAAATCCCTCAAATCCATTTTCAAGATGTTTCCATTAATAACATTATTGAGACAAAAACATCAAAAATAAAAAAAAAAAAATAAAAAAAAAAAAAAAAAACTCGATTGCCAAAGCAATATTGAAGAGTACTGGCATTATCTTTTAATTGTAAGTACTCAAGGATGCTTAATTCAGCCACTTTCTGTGTCTTAAGATTCAGTGACAACTACTCCCGCACAGCGGGCCTTGGAGGTACAGCTAGTGCTGAGAACAACTGGCTACTCAAGGATGTTATGTAGTAATGTACCTTGACTTGAGTCTAAAAATTTCATCTCGACGGCCCAAAATGGCTTCCTCTAAAAATTACATCCAACTCTAACCACCTTAAATCCTCTATATCCTAAGTTAATGGCATGGAGAACCTGAGAAGAGAGGGAAAACCGTAAATTTAACATACGCGAAGATATAAACTTTTAAATAGCTCAAAGTCTTTTTAATTTCTTTCCCATTGTAATCACAAAACTACTTCTCCACGCCTAGTTCTGTACAATTGCTAGGAGGTCCAAGGTCTTTTGACAAAAAGAAACTTCACTGTTACCGGAGATCTGTGCATCTAACTGAATCAATTCAAAGTGTTTAGTCCTATATCTCAACTCCATCAAGCTACTCTTGGGTCCCAAAAAGGCAGTGTTAGTTTCATCTTTGGGATGGCAGAAAGTAGTATCCACTTTCCTTAAAAGGAAGGTTTAAAACACAAGTTATATAACTCATGCAGAGGCGTATCTAGTCTACAAGGTAGGGGTTCAACGAACCCCAAACTTTCGATGCGGAGCCTAAATTTATGTGTAAAAAATTATTAAAATTATAGTAATAAATAGTAGATATGAACCTCTAACTTTAAAAATATAATGGGTTCAATACTAAATTTTTTAATATTGAACCCATAAAATTTAAATCCTGAATCCGCCTCTGAACTCATGTACCTATGTTTTACTAGTAATACCTCCATTTCACTAGTAATATTCCATTATATTTCATTCATATATTATGTTTCACTACTGATACCTTATTCAATTTATTTTGATTCAAGAACCACTTCTTCAAAACATTATACTTCAATTATAGTAGATTTGAAAAATACTATATTGTACAACAACTAAAATGAAAAAGAAAGGAGGAGGAGGAGGAGGAGGCAACATACTTTTTCTTGATGTTTGTCAAAATTGAATACAAATTAAATTTATTTTTAAAACTGAATACTAGTTAAATAATACTCCCTCCGGTTCAAAATAAGTGTCCGCTTAGCCTTTTTCACACTCCTTAAAAACACTAACTCCTAGGAAATAATAGGTATTTTGACTAAACTAACCTTAATAATAGGGCTCTTGGTTATTTATTGTCTTGAGTAAATAGAGGTAAATTAGGAAAGTTAATTCCTTCTTGATTATGTAAGTGGATACTTATTTTGAACCAAAATAAAAAAGCTAAATGGATACTTATTTTGAACAGAAAGGAGTACAAATAGGCACACAAAAATTAAGTCATAATTAAGAACACAAGTCTTCAAAAGTTTTATAGTCACACAAATGTTATGACATGTTTAATACCACAATTTTTAGAAATTTTCATTTCTTTCTTAAAAATTTCATGTTTAGTCTTACTATGTTAAACATATTGAGATAAAAACTTAAGCTCACAAAGTGTTTATATCAAATTATATTAATTTATCATGGTTAAGTGATTCAATGAGATAAAAATTATAATAACTGAAAAGAGTCAAATATACCCCTGTACTATCGGAAAAGGGCCAAATATATCTTTTGTTATACTTTGGGTCCAAATATACTCTTGTCGTTATACTTTGAGTTCAAATATACCCCTGTTGCTATACTTTGGCACAGATATACCCCTCATTTTAACAAAGGGACACGTGATCGTCCTATTGGCCTATTTTAAACTAGTCCCTAATTAATTAAATTTCAACCCATGACCCGATATCCAGTTAAAAGACCTGTACCCATATCCGAAAAATTCTAGACAAGCTTCAATGAGCTTCTTCAATGGATGCTTCTTTCACTGAAGAAAAAGCAGTGAAATATTTCTCGGTGGAAGATGCAATTCTTAGTGGATATATTTAGGCAAAAATAAAAAATTAGTTGCTCTCTGTTAAGAGTATTACAGAGGATTTGAGTAACATCTCTTTATTGCCAATTAAAGGGAACCCGAGCACAGATATCGTTTTGATGACTTGAAAGCCAAGAATGAATTATGGCGTGTACGATTCGTTCAAGATGCTGCGAAAGACGTTGAGATGGAGGAGGGAAGTTTAGAGTCCTTGAAATTGCTGATGAGAAGTTTAGTCCTTAGCTTGAGAATTTGTGGTATACAGATAACGGGAAGGACAAGGAAGGAGGGATTTTGTGTTATAATGTGTTTAGGAATATCAAAAATAAAGAATAGGAAATTTGGGGCACGCATAATCACCATCATGAAGAATCAGTCATTGAAGCTTATTGAAGCTTGTCTTGAATTTTTCGGATATTGGAACGAGTCTTTTAATTGGATATTACATCACGGGTTGAATTTTAATTAATTAGGTATTAGTTTAAAATAAGTCAATAGGGTGATGACACGTGTCCCTCCGTTAAAATGAAGGTTATATCTGTGCTAAAGTAGGTATATTTGGACCCAACGTATAACGACAGGGGTATATTTGGGCCCAAAGTATAACAAAGGGTATATTTGGCCCTTCTCCGATAGTACAGGGGTATATTTGGCCCTTTTCCGTTATAATAATTAATCGTGATTTTAGTAAAAGAAGGATGCGCAATCAAATGCCCCCTGAACTATACCCGAAAAGTTGAGTTCACGCTCAAACTAATTGGGCGACCTATTACCCCCCTAACCATCTAAAAAGTAAATTTAATACCAACCTGATATACATATAACCAGTTGCCCAAGGGGAGGTGTTACACACTCGCCGCCACATCAGCACCACCCACGCCATGTTGGAAATCATCAAAATTTTAATTTTATATTCTTTTGCTTTTCTTTATTCATTTGATTTTTCTTTTGTTAATCATATTAATCCCTAATTAACCATTAAAATCCTTCAATAATGATATCTTCTTTATCACTAAACCATTCCACCGCCCCATTTCACCAGAACCACCATATCTACCACCACCGGCACCAATTTCACCACCACCACTTCACCGGATGCACCACCGTCGTTTTGAAGCGGTACCACAAAAAATCACAGTATTATTACCAATCTTTCTTCTTCGTTGTTCACCGTCAAATCCACCACCAAACCCACCACCAAAAAATGAAGAAGTCGAACTAATAATCACCATTTTCAAAAATAAAATAAAATAATCCTTCTATTTCCGGTGCCGGAACAAAACTTCCGATGAAGCAACAACAAAACAAAAAAGGGTCATATCTCCCCAGATCTCTCTCTCTCTCCATATCCACACACAACCTTGCTTAATCTTGAATTTTCATTTCTTTCAAATTTAGGGTTTTGATTTGTCCTTTTCAGACGATAAATAGAGATATGAAATTTTGTAACTCAATTTCTCGTTTGGCCACTTTGTTCACTTGATATCTGAAGTTTTGATTTTGGGCTTTTTCTTCGTTGATTTTCTAGGGAGCGGAGGTTTTCTAAATTATGTTGGGTTCCGAGATTGTGGTGGTAAAATGAAGAAGAAGGAGGGTTGAGGCTGGAGGTGGGGGTGGAGTGAGGGTGGAGGAGAAGAGGTGTGGTGCTGGTTAAATGAAGAAGAAGAAGAAGGGTTTTGGGAGGGGTGTGGGGTGGGGGGGCCATAGTGCTGGTGAAATGAAGAGGAAGAAGAAAGGTTTGGCAGTGGCATGAAGGTGGAGGAGAGGAGGGGGTGGCGGCGGCGGTGGTGGTGAAATAGAGAAGGAGTTGAAAAAAAATCAATTTTATTAAAATTTAAAAGTTATTTTTATTGCTTCACTCGCCTATTTTTTAATCATACATTTTTTCTGTGCCACATCAGCTTTTAGGGTGGTACTTATTAAATTCACTTTTTAAATGATTAGGAGGGTAATAGGTCGCCCGATTAGTTTGATTGTGAACTCAACTTTTCGGTTATAGTTCAGGGCATCAACAACAACATGTAGTTCAGGGTGCATGAATATTGTGGGTCCCTTGATATTAAGATGCAGTCCTGTATGAGACACTCCAAGCAATTGACCAAACCAACAAAGTTAACGTGGGAATAAAATATCAACTACTCCATTAAAATGACTAAAAAGCCATCAATAAATAAGTTAATTATAAGAAGCACACATGTCGGTCCAAGGATCTCAACTCACTCTTCTATAATAGTAAAAATAACGAACAATAAAGGGTTGTTTGTTTGGTGAGATAAGGATAATAATCTCATGATGAAATGTGCGTGGGATTAATTTATTTTGCATTTGATATAGGTATTAGTTAATCCTAGAATTACTTTACTCCACCATTTGTACTAAAATGGTGGAATATTTAGCTATTCCATATAGAAAATGAGATAATTAATTCCATGAAATATCCTTGTCTATCCCATTCCACCAACTAAAAGACCCCTAAAGATCTCTTAGATTATAAATAGCTACGCACACAATTAGAAATACTCCCGTCCCAAAATAAGTGTCAGCTTAGCAAAAACAATTGGTCCCAGAATAAGTGTCACCTCAGGAATTCAAAACAAATAATAACAAGTGTTTTCAACTATGCCCTTAGCATTAAAGAAGTAGTTCTCTTTAAGATTGCTCAATTCTCAAAAAAGACATCTAAGAAATTGGGGTAATTTAGTAAACTCTATATTGTATTTATTGATTTCTTAATGGAGGTGAAATTTTTTAATGGGAAACTTACTTTGAGACGGAGGGAGTACAAAACAACAAATTAACTTTTACATCAGATAATGCAGCCTTTATCATATAAAAATCTATATTAATAGTAACTCAGTATTATGTTGACTCTATTGGTAATCTATGGTCAAATTGTCCTCTTGGATTTTACTTGAAAATGAGCAAAAAACATTTATTAAAATAGAACTTTTATAGATTCTGTCAATCATGCTTCATAAGATTACATTAATCTAATATTACGTTTAATAGTCAGTTTAAAATTTTACTAGTATATAATATCTTTCTCATACTAGCAAAGGTGAGGTGTTAAGAAAACCTTAGCTCTCATACATCTAGTAAATCAAGTAAGTTCACCACTTAATGCTTTCATGCTTTAGCTAATTTCAATTAGAAATAAGTTTGTTCTTTCATGTTGGGTAAATTAATTTTGTTGCTTAAGTAATGTTGTATTCACACTTATCCTGAGTCCTGACATTTATGTCTGTGAAATTAAATTAATGTATTTAGGCAATGTTGATGCATCAAAGAATTATTCGACAATCTTTATTGGTACTGTATTTGCTTATGAGTTATGACGGGGTTCAAGGAAAAACAATGCTGTCTAAATTGGAGGACTTAGAGTTGGAGGAGCAACTTAAACTTCTCAACAAGTCATCAATCAAAACAATTAAAGTATGTATTTTGGACAAAAAGTCATTATATTCATAAGTCTTGTGAGTGATTATTGTACTCATGTGCTAATATCACTTGTAACAGAAATAACTATCCTTCCATCCCATAATTTTTGTCCTTTTTTGTTATTTGACTTTATCATTTTTTAAAACTTAATGTTGTAATTAAAAGTTATGAGTTTTCTCTCCATCTAGCACTTCTAATGTAATTACTGATATTTACCTTGAATAGTTAAGAAAAGCATAACAATAAATTTGATAAAAGGCTATTTAATTTGACCTTTGAAACTTAAATGCCAATAGCTACATACTTTTCTTTTCCTTTTCATTTTCGTAAACATTTTATGCATAACAGAAGTCACATATTGGATAACTAGATAGTGTAACTAAGATTACTTATTTTATTTCCAAAGAAATCCGGAGATATATACCCCAACGGACCGAATCACTTCTCGCTCCATTCTTTCACTTTTCTATCATACTTGGCCCATTTATGCTATTTGATTATAAGTTGACATTGCAAACAAAACATATTTTACACCATTTGTTATTTTATAGTACCTAATTTGCCACTATTATTTTCCAAGGTGCCTATCAATACTAAATAAAATGCTTCTTTGTACTTGCTTTTTACAAAGTGTTAAATTGTGTAGGTATTTGTGCATAAAATTAAAATTTCTGATTATTAATTGATACATGTATTCTAAATTGTCCGTTTTCTTAATACAACTCATCTAAAGCAAATTTACAGTAATTAACGTAATGTTGAACTTAAATTTTTATTCATGAATATTTATCCATTACAGTATTACATAATAAACAATACACATACTTCTTAAGCCTCTAACCATGACGGCATTATGGGCACGTCGCGTTACTAGTCATCCATTTGACTAGGCAGCCATGGTGATACACATGACTGTAGGAGATGACTCGTACGTACTCAGTCTGTTTGATTCATTCAAATAGATGCGCCACGTACCGTCCGTAAAGTTAATTCCTTCTTGTACCAAATACTGTACCTGAGGGAATAATTTCACTACGCGCCTAATTGGTTTCGTGGAGGCATACCATCTAATCCTATGGCGTGCCTCCAAAAATATTACAATTAAAATAACTAAAAGTACAACCTTCACCACACCACAAATAACATAAAATTTCTATTTGGCTTTAAGATTATATCAATCCAATCTTGATCATCTTTTGCGCGAACACAACCAATGTAGCAGCATAGAAGCACCAAAGTCTGTGGAAAAACAAATTTTAGACTTTATGAGTTGTAGAAGTTTGTATGTAAAGAAAGATCACAAAGTTGGAGAAGGAGATAACAAGTTAGTGGGTTGTGAGTGCGGGTGGAGGAAATGTGATATGGCCTAAATTAACTGTCCCCATCATTTTTTGTTTTTATTTTTAACCTTATTTTTATTCAATAAAGCGAACAGAAAACGTAAAAAGGAAAATATTAACCCAGGCCTTTGAAACTTCAACTGCACAAGTGGCATGCATCTAGGTAGCCATTGAGAATTACTGGAGGGGATGTGGTCAACCTAATCATGTCATAATTAGGTTGGTTTGCTTATTACAAATTTCGGAAAGATCCAATCAACCAAAATGCCACAAAACAAAAGTGAATAAAATATGTTTGTAAAATATGTTTGTATTTAGTTTAATATATACAAACAAACAAAAAAGGTGCAGTGCTACCCACATTATCAAAACTATTCATTGAAATAGTAACAATGAACATAGGTGTGTGATAAAAACTAAGTTTAATACCTAGATAGCCCTTGAAACTTGCATATTTTATATGTTAGATACTCAAACTTAGCTAGCGATCAGATAGACATTTCAACTAAATAGATGTGTGTTTTTTAAACACTTGTAACCCTAAGACCATCAACGGGAAAATCACTTGCTTCTTACGTGGCAAATGAACCAATTGGTGATTCACTAACTGTAACTCCCCAACCCTCATGGCATTGCTCAAGAACCAAAATAGAACAAAAGAAGCAATTTTGCAGTAGACCCACAGATTAAAAAGCTTGAAATAAGCACACGCAAAACTGAAAAAATGAAAATTCACTCACCTTGATATCAGTGTGGACCATTTTGAAGATCTATTGGTATGTTTATGGAAGAACCTTCAGTTTCGATGATTTTTATGTGTGATAATTTGTGGATAGGATTAATTGTTTTTTCTCGTTTTACTCTTGCCGGGGATAAAATGGTACACTGACCAAGTAATAGTTGCAAATATCAATTTAATTAGCGTTGCTTCACGCTTTGAATCTCCGGTATTTGCTTCATGTTTTTTTTTTTTTCTGGCAAAAGGGTGGTTGGTGACGTGGATGCTCCGTAATGAATATAGATAGGGGTAGGGGTGTCAATGGATTTCGAAATCACGACGGCATTTTCGGGCACGTCATGTTCCTAGTCATCCATTTGAGTAGGCAGCCATGATGACACACATGGCTGCAAGATAGGACTCATACGTACTCAATCTGTCATTCAAACAAATGTGGCACGTACCGTCCGTGAAGTTAATTCCCTCTTGCACCGAATATTGTACGCGAGGGAATAACTTCACTACGCGCCTAATAGGTTTCATAGAGGCACAAAGTCTAATCCTACGGTGTGCCTCCAAAAATATTACAATCATAAGAAATAAGAGTACAACTACCCCCACCTTAACATACAAGATTTTAGTTGGCTTAAAAGCACTACCCCAATTTTCATTTGCAATAACACAATCAATGTAGCATAGAGCTACTAAAATCTGTGAAAAAAGAAGAAGAAAAGAACCAGTTAGAGCATAGTGTCACAAAGGCAAGTTATGCTTCATAGTCCAAATCTGTTGTCAAAACAAAACCATTTCTTCAATGACCTTGCATTTTCCATGTTTTCTGAAAATCATGACACTACAAGGCAATTCGTCAACGAAATACTTATATGCTTTAATCCATTTTATTTTATTGACTAAATTATATATTTCTTAAGAAAATCACAAAACACTGTGAGGATCACTTGCTGCATCAAAAATTTTTACTAACACGGTATGCGCATGTAACTTATCGAGATGCACGTGAGACGTGCGGGATGCACGTTTGACGTACGGGACCGTGAAATTTTTACAAATTTGAGCTCCAAAATGGAGTGAATATATACAATGGGCTTCAACCTTTGTAGGCCAGAGACATGACGATCAATTGAGTTTAGCCATTACAAGGCTCGCTGGAGGATCAAACCCATGGTCTATATGGAAATTCTTCCGGAACGAAAAAAAGAGTTCCACGGTAATTAGAAGGATTAGGGATAATAGATATCTAAATAATTTGTGTTATTAGATATATCCTATTTCTAAGAAATAATACTACATTTGCAATTAAGCACACACAAAAAAAAGTACAAATTTTCTCTTTAATTTTTTATGTCAATTCGTGACAAGAGAAAAAATACATCAGAATTTGAATTTTGACTTTTCAAACTTCAATCCTTTAATATGAAGTTATGTTTTGATAGAACTTAAATTCAGATTCGAAGCAAGAAGTTCGGTCTGAAATTTGTCAAAATTGGCTAAACTTGAAAAAATATTAAACTTTAAATATGTTTCAAATAAGGTACTACAAGCGGTACTTTGTACAATTCCTACTCTGATACGAGTTAAGTTGAGCATGATCCAAATTAGTCCATTAATAATATATATCTCAAACCCAAACCATGATAACTTAAGGGATAAAATTCACAAATTAGCCACTTTCAATCTCTCTAACTAAAAAATAGTCATAGTAATGACTTTTAGATTTCACGAATGAAATTTCAAAACATTATCATAAAATTTCAAACTCCCTAATAGAGGTTTCAATTGCAAGGTTGAGAAGTAACTAACGCTCTTACTACGTACTAAGTTAGGCAGGTTAAGCAGATCACACTATTACGGGTCACATTTGTCACTCCTAGCCATAAACTATACAATAAACTAAATTTTTTTCTTTGTAAAAAGTTACACATGCTAGCTTTATTTTACATAATATAGCTTTATTTATTTGGGGTTTAATTTTTAGATAGGCAGATAGGGGGAAGGGAAATGGAAAGGGGAGAAAGGTGGAGGACGTTAGAGAATTGAATATTACACCTCTAAGAAGCAAGTTATAATGAATATACATTGATGAAATTATGATACACTATTAACCCTATTTATTTTGTTCATTACTAAAATGAATTGAATATCTATTTCTTATTTCAGGTGGATCCAACTCTATATAGGACAATAAGACTAGGCTTTTTGTACATTTTCGGGTATGGTATCTTATTTACTCTACTAATTTTCATTTTGCTTTGATGAAATTAATATGTCCTTCAGTTAGTTATTTACGCCAACTGAGAAGAGTTCATGTTTACTTTACGTTTACTAGGGTGGCAATAAACATTGTTTCAACATACTATGCCCGGGATTTGTGCTAGAAACAGTGAGATACCTATTGATATGGCTTTCGATAAGATTTCAAGCCGTGGAGAAAAGGCTTCATGGGAGTTCACAATGTTCATCGATCGGGTACATTTATTTCTTTATGTAAAATATTTTTCTAACTTTAAAGTTATGAATCCTAATGTAGATTTTTTTGCTTATGAATAAAAGGATCTAGTTAATGAAAACTGGTGGCTTTTAGTTGCCAAAAGATATGTTCATATTGGTTTGTGGCCTCAAGCTTGGCAAGCTTTGCTAATAACATTGAGTGGGAAGGTGTTGCATATAGCCCACCAGGTGTGCCTAATCCTCCAATGGGCTCAAGTTTTTTTTTTTTCTATTGCAGACAATAGTTATGATGCTTATTGTAGGGGGCTTAGCGTTTTAAATGATAAGGGTGCGACAATAGACGTCGATAAAACGACAATATATGTTGATGATCCTAAGTTGTATCAAGTTTTGGATTACCCGCATGCAACAGTGAAAAGTTCTAACGTTATGTATTTATGGGGGACCGGGAGAGAGTCATCAACTCTAAATGTGATGCTATTACTTTCTATGTCAAAAAAAAAATTATGAAGTATGTTTTAGAGCAAATATCACTTGTTATGATAAAGGGAGAAGTGTATAAATCTTTGTTTTTGGGTCACTATTTAAGATGTAGTCGAAATTAAAGTTCTTTGCAAATATACCATTTTAGAACAACTTCAGACATATGAGACTGAAATTTTTAAAAAACGTGTTTGAAGTTTGCAAAATTTAGACAATTTTTTGCCTGAAGTGTGGGCTTTTGAAGGCCAAACTTGACTTGCCAAGGCCAACTTCAAACACTTTTTGGCTGAAGTTGTAACTTTGGCAAGGCCAAACTTTGGACATTTTTGCATAAAGTTCAGGCGTTGTGTAAAGTTCAGACATATATATGGCTGAACTTCAGACATTTTGCCCATGAAGTTCAAGCACATATATGGGTGAACTTTAGACATTTCGGCATGAAGTTCATGTGAACAGATTTTGCTTATAAATAATAACTTGTTCTTTGAATTTAAAAAATCAACACTCAAATCTACTCGCAAATGAGTTCAAAATGAATTTAATATCACCCTTTGAAGTTTGAAGCATAGTACCATTTTTTTAGTATTGAATATTAAGTGGTGTTGAATGTGTTAGCAAGTGTTGATTTGGTTTGTCCTATATTTATTGTGGTTGGGCGTGGGTATTAACATCTTTGAACCATGTCTTTTTCATAATGCTGAACTTAAATTTTTATTCATAAATATTTATCCATTACAGTAGTACATGAGAAACATTCGCATACTTCTTAAGCCTCCAAGTGATGACTACAATCACGACGACATTCTGGGCACGTCATGTTCTTAGTCATCCATTTGAGTAGGCAGTCATGGTGATACACATGACTGCATGGGAGGACTAGTACGTACTTAGTTTCTTAGTCAAACAAATGTGGCACGTACCGTCCGTGAGGTTAATTCCCTCTTGTACCGAGTACTGTACCCGAGGAAATAACTTCACTACGTGCCTAATTGGTTTCATGGAGGCATTCAGTCTAATCCTATGGCGTGCCTCCAACGTTTTATTACAATTATAATAAATAAAAGTACAACTAACAACACCCCTCCCCCCGCGCCCACCCCCAATAATAATAAAATTTCTATTTGGCTTTACAATTAT
Source organism: Lycium barbarum (assembly GCF_019175385.1). Lineage (NCBI taxonomy): Eukaryota > Viridiplantae > Streptophyta > Magnoliopsida > Solanales > Solanaceae > Lycium > Lycium barbarum. Next base: position 4,617,580 of record NC_083340.1, read on the forward strand.
ATCACGCCAGTCTTCATCTTTTGCGCCAACACAACCAATGTAGCAGCATAGAAGTACCAAAATCTATGGGGAAAAAAAAAACAAATTTTAGACTTTATATTATCATATCTAATTACCAGTTTTCTAACATTTTTCTCTTATGTTAGAGGCCTCAGTGGCCTCCAACTCCAACCCCACAAAAAGTGGCATTGCTATTTCAAACAAAAATCAATTTGTGAATTTAAGAAAATCAATTTGTAGAAACAAGGCAATTTTTTTCTGAAAGCTTGTTATACTAAGTGACGAATGCCCAGAAAAAAGGGCAATGAGAAAATGGAAGAATTGAGATCTCGAATATTTCAAAACAATGTGAAAAGTGTAATGAAATTATTTCTTTCTTGAGATTTTCAACTAGTATGAGTGTGTTTGTAGCTAAACAATGTGAATGTATAAAGATCACTTGCTGCATCTAAAAATTTTACTGACATGGTCTGCACCCGTGAGTTACGAGACGCACGTGTGACGCAAGGGACCGTGCAACAAATTTGAGCTCCAAAATGGAGTGAATATACAATGGGCTTCATCTTTTGTAGGCGAGAGACATGACGATCAATTGAGTTTAGCCACTACAAGGCCCACTGGAGGATCAAACCCATGGTATATACGGAAATTCTTCCGGAACGAAAATTGGAGTTCCACAGCAATTAGAAGAATCAGAGATAATAGATATCTAAATATTTTGTCTTGGTAGATATATCATATTTCTAAGAAATGATACTACATTTGCAATATAAGCGCACACAAAAAAATCACAAATTTTCTCTTTAATTTTTTATGTCAATTCATGACAAGAGAAAAAGTACCCGAGAATTTGAACTTTGACTTTTCAAACTTCAAACCTTTAGTATGAAGTTATGTTTTGATAGAACCTAAATTCTGACTTGAAGCAAGAAGTTCGGTCTGAAAGTTGTCAAAATTGGCTAAACTTGAAAAAATATTAAACTTTAAATATGTTTCAAATAAGGTGCTACAAGTGGTACTTTGTACAATGTCTACTTTCATACAAGCTAAGTTGAGCATGGTCCAAATTAATCCATTAATAATATATATCTCACACCCAAACCATGATAACTTAAGGGATAAAATTGACGAATTAGCCACTTTCAATCTAAAAAATAGTCAAAGTAATGACTTTTAAAATTTCACGAATTAAATTTCAGAATAGTATTATGAAATTTTAAACTCTCTAATAGAGGTTTCAATTTCAAAATTCAGAAGTAGCTAACTCGAGCTGTTACTACGTATTAAGTTAGGGAGGTTGAACATGTCACACTATTATGGGTCACATTTGTTACTCCTAGCCATAAACAATACGATAAACTAAACTCTTTTCTTTGTAAAAAATTACACATGCTAATTAATTAGTACTACTAAATTACTAGCCACGTACGCACTTCCCTTATCTAATTGCTTTCTATCTCTTCTTCATCAGTATCTTGCATTTTAATTTACTTTAAATATGAAAGGGATAGTATAGCGAATGTTGCCATTTTCAAATGGTCACTAGTGTAAAACTAATCATTAAGATTCTTTAATTATTTGGCCATTAGACGAGAATAAAAAGATAAACTAAAACAAAAAAGGTCTGTTCGATAATTAATCTATGCATTTGACGCGCTTTTATTTGAGTTTATGGAGTTATAATGTCCCGTGGGTCACATGAGACTTAACAAAAACAGGTCATTATTTTTAATACGGAAAAGGGCCAAAATTACCCCTGAACTTTGAAAAATAGTTTATTCATACCCTTCGTTATACTTTAGGGCCAATTATACCCTTACAGTTATACTATGGGGTCAATTATACCCTTCTGTCTAACTGTTGCCACGTGGCATCATCCCAGCCCTTCAAAATTATTTTACCCTCAAATAATTTTTTACTCACTAAAATAACTCAATCCGACCCGAAATTTTTTTTTCTGGAAAAATTATCCGTATTATTTTTGGTGAAAAAAAAAATTCGGGTCGGATTGAGTTATTTTAGTGAGTAAAAAATTATTTGAGGGTAAAATAATTTTGAAGGGCTGGGATGATGCCACGTGGCAACAGTTAGACAGAAGGGTATAATTAACCCCATAGTATAACTGTAAGGGTATAATTGGCCCTAAAGTATAACGAAGGTTATGAATAAACTATTTTTCAAAGTTCAGGGGTAATTTTGGCCCTTTTCCGTTTTTAATAACCACATCTTGCATGAAATTGGAACATATTTTGTAATATTAAATCACTTTAATGTAATAATATCACTGTTAAAAAGGAGACAATATGGTAGTGGGATTTTGAATCTCTTGCCTACTGTTTTTCTTTTTCTCTCTCTTTTATTTTTGTTGGCCCATATTTTAGTATTTTTTTACCAAAAAGATGATTTTTTATAATTAATATTTTTTTGGAAAGTCAGCTAGCACATGATTCAAAACTCAGTGAATAATATTGGACCGTCCTTCTACCTTTCTCCCTGTAGGACACCAAATTTTACTTGGTTATAGAGTTTGAACTCATCACATGCATCAAACTCGCAAGTTATCATGCCTGCACTCTTACTATTTTGAACCAAAATCGGGCCAAAAGATGAATTTGGATTTTGTGAATGATTTTAGCTCACTAGAGAAAAAAATAAGAAAAAATTATAGGGAAAAAATACTAATACAATTGACGTTTCTTTTAACTTTAATTATGAAGCAGAAGCGGAAAAAAAGAAAAAAAAAACCTCTCTTGTAGGGAAACAAAAAGCCTTTTGAAATATCAACTTGTGTCTCGTGTTTAATATAATAAAAAAGCAATTATATATCTATCACTAAACATATTGATTACAAAACCAACATGGCTCCTTTAGTTTTTATTTCGTTTTTTGAATGTGGTCACCAACATATCATCCCATAAACAAGTTGAAGAAGGTATTCCCATTTTTATTTTTATTTTTTTGTGTAAATATAGTAGTAAATTTAAGATGGTATCCTTTCCTTGTAACGTATTGCTTGGAAGCACTGTCATTGAGGCCCTTCATGTTTAAACTATCTCCTTGTCTTTTCTGTCACGGCTACGATATTTAATTTGAACATCATTTCACATGTATTAAAAATTATAAACAGGGCTGACCTTTATCCGGTAAGAAGCAGTAATACAAAGTAATCTTTTTATTTGAAGAGTAAATGAAAATAGAGTAAATAAAAAAGTAAATGAAAATAGAGTAAATAAAAATAATCTCCTGTCTTTTCTTTTAAATTATTGAGTATTGGAGCAGGTAAGTCGATGTTGGCTTTTTGACTACTTTATTGACATTTGGTAAACCCGTAGTCATAGCAAAAAAAGTCCTAGCTATGAAAAAAAAAGTTTAAAAAAAAAAGTGGGAAAAGTTTGAATATCAGTGACAATTAAAACAGACAGATATTTGAAAATTCAACAATTTTTGATTTTTCATTTAAAAAATGTACACATTTAAGCTTTCTATCGTGCATAATAATAATTGCCTGAAAGTTAGCATGGCATTATTGATGATTTTAAAAATTTGAACCTTCATTAATAGCTCATTTTACTCTCTGGCATACATGAATTTTAACGTAACATAATTGTCGTTACAAATTTATAATTGATTAATATATCATACCTTTATCACTTTTTATTTATTGTACAATAAAAAGTACTTATAAACCACAGGCTACTCTTAACAATTGTATAATGTCATCGAGGATTTTAAAATGTAGAAGGAAAAATTTATATTTTGTTTAAAATTTGTCTAAACGATTCTCAAAAACATGTCCGATGCAACTCAAATAATTGTTTCAGAAAAATAATAATATATTTATTTAATGCACTGAAAGATAGAAACATAAACCGTGCAAGTCTCTGCTTCTAGTGATTGATTAAGCGTGTGTTGGTTCTAACATGCGCTGAGAATGAGGCACATGATTACTTCCTCAAGATTCGAAGACCCTTCATCATAACTCTTACACTTGATTTTCCTTTTTTACCCCTTACTTAAAAAAAGAAAAAGACAAAAAAACCCCACCCCCTCCCCCGATCCATGTTTTGATATCCGTCTTGAGCCTCGACAAATCTCAATTCTTGCTAGAAAGCCCCTTTTTGAGGTAAATGTACTCTATCAAAAATGATTCCACCCCAGAGTTAGAACTCAAATTTTTTAATAGACGATGGAGGAATACTTAGCTTTACTAAAATAACCTTTGACGATGATGATAATATTAATAAGTATGCATTAATTTCACAGGCAATTAGTGTATATTTATAAATACTGAATTTCAAGTGAACTATTTAACTAATTGGTGAAAGTATAGTTCAAATAAAATATTAATTTCAATTAATGAATTCTTAGCTTTCATCAATTTTTTTTGACAAATAAAATTCATGTTTAAACGCAATTAAATACTCTTACATGTGATTCTTCTCACAAATCTTAAAATTCTAAGACCATTTTTTTCAATCAAACTTCAAATACTCTTTTTACTTGAACTTTCAATTAAGATATGTCCAAGCACCTACTTAATTTAACTCTAAGTTTTACCAATCTAACACATACCCCTCCCCTTAAACTTAAAATATCACATAAACTACAACATTTTTTCGCATCCACTAACGAATTTACCTTTCAATATGACTATACAAATTATTCCTTTGTGTATTAGCTTGATTCTTTTCCTTTTTCTTTCTATTTACTAATGAAAACTAATACTGTAATTCATATATTCTAATATTAATGTCTTTTGTTTACTCTAACAAAGCTTTATGTAATTACTACTTCCAAATCATCTCTTGGGTTTTCTTTCTTTCATAACTTCATTAATGACGTTTCCAAGAACATCAACTTTTTGTACATTTAATACATTTTCGTCTCACCAAAACTATTCAAAGAAGAGAAAATCCTCGAGTAATTAAACTCAGAAACAAGACCTAAATTAAGATCAGGAATTAGTTAGTGAGTACTATTATTATGGCAACTCAATAGAGTAAATCAATAAAAAACAAAAGGTCAAAAAGGATAAAGACATATAGGGGTAAATATGTAAGTGAAAAAAAAAAAAAAAAAAGAGGTTGTCGCTATCGCATGGAATGGGAAGACTTTGATTTACCTAATTTACTTTTTTCCCAAAACAGTGATTAGCTGTTCCCCAATAAAATGATTAGCAATAAGAAAGAATTTTAAGACACTAACAAAAGCAAAAATAATGCATTAGTTGCATATATAAATAGTTTTGTATGTAAAGAAAAAATATTATTGCTCCTTAAAAAAAAAAATTAAAATTAAAGATCAAAGAATGATCCCATGTTAACACTTGTTCTTCTCCATCAATACAACATTTTCATAATTGATTATTCTCAAACTCCTAACATGTTTAAGATTCACATGAAGTAAATCACATGAAGTAAATTTTAAAAGACATGAACCATTTATCAAACTATTATTACAAATTCAGAATTTCAACTATCCTTTTAGTAATAACTTGGTAAGTACTCATTTATTTCTTAATTAAAGGTTTTAGATACGAACTTTTGATATAATTGCTTTGGTTAAGGAGCGCTTTATTTTCAACGTATTTCCTGACGTCATGTTGGATTTAGTCGGGGCCTAATACGGGTACCAGACATTAGGTACATAATCCCCTTTATTAGAGAGCGCTTTTACCTAATGTGAAATTTTTTAACTCATCTAAATTTAATCGTGCTCTAATGTAAATAACGGATACCGAGTCGAAAATTGAAAAAAAATAATACAAGACGATTGTATTTGTTGAGGAGCGCTTTATTTTCAATATTACGCGTGATATTGGATATAGTCAGACCTTAATACATGTATCGGACACCACACCAGATATGCAGTCGTCATTATTAGAAAGTGGTTTTACCTACACAAATCTAAGTTTAATTGAGTTCCAATTCGGATATCATACACCGTGAAAAATAATGTAATGCTACAAGACAATTGTATTAACTAGAAAAAATTCAAAGTTCATCCATCAGAGCCACGCTTGTAAAGGCCCACACTTCCTTCCTTTAGTCCGCCGCTCCTTCTAACACTACTCTATTATCTGCTTCTCCATTTGTCTCTTTGATTATTTTTTTCTTCAAAATTTAACCATTTCTTTCCCAAAATTCTTCTTCTTTAGTTCATAAAATTGTCTCTTTTTCTATCACCAAACCTCTCTTTGAACCCAAGTTTATATACTAAGTTGGTAACACTTTATAGCAGGAGTAGTTTCCTGTCAAGGGGTTGTTAGATTCTTGGATTCACTCTTAAGCTTTGTTCTCTCTCTCTCTCTCTTTTTTTTTTTTGAGTAGTTTTAGCTGGAAAAAGACAACTTTATCTTCTTCTTTTTTTACTTTCTTTTTCCAGCTTTTCTTTGTTTGTTTTCATCTGTTTATTAAATCCACCGTCTTGGGTCTTTTCCTATTTTTCTCTTTCAGTGTTGTTGATTCTTGAAGTTCTTGGAAACTGTTTTCTTTAGATGGGTTCTTTTAGTTCTGGATTTTTGTAGAAACTTAGTGTGTTCTTTGAGTGTTTCTTGAAGTGAAGAATTATTGGGAAAAAAAAAAGATGAGAACTTGTGCTTTATTATTACAAGTTATAGTTACTGTTGGGTTATTTCTTGTGATCTGTGATGCTTTTCCATCAAATGAAGGTATGTAGTTATGCACTATCAATTCAAGCTTTAGATCTTGATGTAGTTACTGTTTCAAAGTTTAAAATTTAGTCCGTTAATTGATTATTTAGTGTTATAATATAAGGTGTTATGTAATGTTGTTTAAGAAAGATCTTGAAGTTTATGCTCTCTATACTTTCAAGGAAGCTATATATGTAATATCAATTCAAGCTTAGATCTTGATGTAGTTACTGTTTTGAAGTGTCAAATTTAGTTATTTAATTGATTATTTAGTGTTATAATGGAGTGTGTTAATGTAATGTTGTTTAGGAAAGATCTTGAGTTTTCTTGTTTTGTATACAGTTCATGCTCTCAATACCTTCAAGGAATCTATATATGAAGACCCTCTACTGGTTTTGTCAAATTGGAATGCTTTAGATTCAGATCCTTGTGATTGGGCTGGAATCTTTTGTTCTATGGCTCAAGACCATGTCATAAAAATGTGAGTTTTTTCTTCAATTATTGAGTTTTCTCAACTAAATTGCAATCTAGGGTGTGTTTGGTATGAAGGATAATGTTTTCTTGGAAAATAAGTGTGTTTCATACTTATTTTCTAGTGTTTGGTAAGTAAGCAAAAAAATATCATTCCAAGAGCATTCATATGTAATCTAGTAAAACACTATTCCGGGGGGGGGGGGGGGGGGGGGGAGGGGAATGAACGTGGCACTTCACTTATGGAACTTGTTTTATCCACTTTAATTGGGGAAGTCATTTTCCTAATTTTTAAGGAACTTGTTTTCATAGTGAAATGTTTTTCAAATCCATACCAAACACACGCCTAGTGGATCTTTGATGGACTCAAGTTTGGTGCAAATGAGCCTCTAATTCGTTTCCACTGCCTCGTGTTGACAGTAACATTTCCGGCGCTTCGTTGAAGGGATTTCTTTCACCGAACTTGCATCTACTCTCCTCTTTGCAAGAACTGTAAGTTGTAAGAATTACATAGTTCTGGTTGTTCTTTTAAGTGTTTTTATAAAAACTTATGTTATACATTGGCAATATGCAGAATTTTGCATGGCAATGTACTGATTGGTACAATTCCTAAGGAGATTGGCTTGTTGAAAAACCTGAAGTTCTTGGATTTGGGTGCTAACCAGCTAACAGGACCGATTCCTCCCGAACTTGGCAATTTGTCAAACATTATGAAAATGTTAGTCTAACTCGAATTTTATAGGTTTATTTGAACTTGGCTGTATCTATCTTCGTTGAAGTTCCCTTAATTTTCTAGCTTGCATGTATCTCTGCAGAAACCTACAATCTAATGGATTAACGGGGAAATTGCCTGCTGAGCTTGGTAATTTGAAATACCTTGAGGAACTTAGGTTGGACAGGAACAAACTTCAAGGAATATTGCCTGCTAATAATGGATCAGATTTTACATCCGGTGTACATGGAATGTGAGTGGATTAACTACATTTTGTTCTTCTTTCGTTTTTCTTTTGAATTTTCGGTTATGTGGGTGAGGAGTAATACACAATTCTCTGTTTATCTACAAGATATTGTTGTTTGTCCTTAGAGCATTTTCCGTCTACACCCTTATGTCGATCGCATGTATCTTTATTTAACAATTGGTTTTTTCTTTTTCTTTTTTCTGTTGTTTCTATTTAGGTATGCCTCTGGTGTCAGCCCTACAGGTTTTTGTCGCTCATCCCAGCTTAAAGTTGCTGATTTCTCATTCAACTTTCTTATTGGAAGCATACCGAAGTGTTTGGGTTACCTTCCAAAGTCCGTTCTTATTTCTGCGCCATAATTCTTGTTTTACCTTATCTTCCTGAATGCCTCTTATTTCAAGGAAATTGTCTCCAGAGCAAATATCCAAAGCAGCACTCTGATGCTCTGTAGCTGTTGTTTCAATTGCCTTTTCCGTTTCTGAATGCCTGTTATTTTGTGTTGCCATAGATCTAGCTTTCAAGGAAATTGCCTTCAGCACAAAAATCCGAAACAGCGCTCCACTGCTCTATGTGGTAAGTAATGCTACTCGAGCTTATTTTCTTAACAGTTACACTCAAATATATTTTTATTATAATAAGACTGAACTGGTTGTTTTGACATCGCATTATAGGTGGCACTCCACCTCCCACTAGCCATGCATCAACAATGAATAATAAGCACCACCAGCCTGTTGAAGAACCGAGACATCAGGCTTCTTCCAAGCCCACTTGGCTTTTGGCTTTAGAAGTGGTAACAGGAGTTATGGTGGGTTCTCTCTTCATCGTGGGTCTTGTGACTGGCCTTCAGAAATTTAAGAACAAACCCTCCATCATACCTTGGAAGAAATCAGGAAGCGAGAAAGATCATATGACAATTTATGTAGGTTAGTACTATCATGCACCTGAACTTTGGTACTTCCTACTTTCAAAAGTATCTCTGGTCAAGGCAATGTGACGATTCTGCGTATTGCCTTGATTCTTTCTCAAATCGGACTTATACTTCTGAAGCATTCAGCCAATTCTTCATTTTTTATCATAAAGAAAGAAAAAAAAATATTCGTTTGTATTTACTGCTGATGTTTCTTTGTAGATACTGGTATGCTGAAAGATGTCGTAAGATACAGCAGACAAGAACTTGAGGTAGCTTGTGAAGATTTCAGCAACATCATTGGATCCTCACCAGATAGTGTAGTTTACAAAGGAACCATGAAAGGTGGACCTGAAATAGCTGTAATATCTCTTTGTGTCAAAGAAGAGCATTGGACAGCCTATCTCGAGCTTTATTTTCAGAAAGAGGCGAGACTCTGTTTTTCTTCATGATGCATGACTCACTTTTGCATCTTAAGTTCCATGTTCTAACTTCTGTTAATTTACCTTAGGTGGCAGAATTGGCCAGAATAAATCATGAGAACGCTGGGAAACTTCTAGGCTACTGCAGAGAGAGTAGTCCTTTTACGAGGATGTTGGTGTTTGAGTATGCATCTAATGGGACATTATATGAACACCTTCATTGTGAGTAAAGTGATGAATTAGTTTTCGCTTGCACTTTAGTATATGTTTTCGAGGCGAATTCCTAACTCTTTGAATTTTTCCATAGATGGAGAAGGATGCCAACTATCTTGGACACGCCGGATGAAAATAGTTATTGGCATCGCTAAGGGACTGACATACTTCCATTCAGAACTTGACCCTCCGTTTACTATATCAGAACTGAATTCAAATTCTGTATATCTCACAGAAGATTTTTCTCCCAAGGTAAACGAAAGACCTTTATCTATCATTGACATATGAAACTCTGGTAATCATCTGTTCGTTTTACGGTTTTACCTCTTAGCTATTGCTGAGTACCTAATGCACGCTTCCTTCCATTTTTGTTCCCCTTAAGTTTGTATACCCATTATGCTCTTAAGCAGTGCAGTCACAAAAATCAGTGTTTGGTCCTAAGGAGCTGTTTGGCCATGAGAAACAACAACACCACCAACGTATTTGAAATAAAATCCCACAAGTCAGGTCTGGGGAGGGTAGAGTGTACGCAGACCTTACCCCTACCTTGGGAGGTAGAGGCTGTTTACGATAGACCCTCAGCTCATAATAAAGCAATAAAAAAGCAGGACACAAAATCAGTGTTTTATAAAATTTCGAAATCCACCTTGGAGTTGGATTCCAAATTTGGAGAAGTGCTCCAAACCTGTTTCCCAACTCCATCTGCATAAATTCCAAATAAAGTGTTCTCTTCTCTCCTTTGCAAAGAGTATAACCAAACACAACTTTACATCTTCAACTCCAACTTCATAAATTTCAAATAAAGTGTAAAATATTTGGAATCTCTGGCCAATCGCCTACTTCTCAAAGTTGATTTAATTTGGTGCAGCTTGTTGATTTTGAAAGTTGGAAGTCGATAATTTCCAGATCAGAAAAGAACTCGGGTGCTATCAGTACTGAAGGAGCAATATGTGTCCTTCCAAATACTCTAGAGAGCCGCCATCTCGACGTCCAGGGTAACATTTATGCATTTGGAGTACTGCTACTGGAAATAATCAGTGGGAGACCTCCATATTGTAAAGACAAAGGGTGCTTAGTAGATTGGGTAAGCATTTATATTCAAGTAAAAAGTTTCTGAAATGTGATAGAAGAACGCTTTGGCAGGACCTGAATTCGGCCTTTTATGTGCAGGCTAAGGAATTTCTTGAAGTGCCAGAGGTACTATCGTACGTTGTGGATCCCGAGTTGAAACATTTTAAAGAGGAAGACCTCAAAGTGATTTGTGAGGTGATCAACCTTTGCATCCACCCGAGTACGAGTAAGAGGACTTCCATGAAGGACTTGTGTGCTATCTTGGAGAGCAATATTGACACTTCGATCACTGCTGAGCTCAAGGCATCGTCTTTGGCGTGGGCTGAGCTTGCACTTTCATCCTAACTGACAGAAGGCTAACAGTATATAAATATATATATCGGAAATATGTAATTGTCTACCACTTTCACCTCTTTTTTTTGACCTCTCGATTTCGTTCACAATGTTCTAGAGTGATGGTTGAGTTCATGTAAATTTTGAGTCTGTAGGGAAAAAATAGAATTGAAGAGATGCTACTGTTGATTCTTTGTAAGATGTAAACTGGTTCTTTACCAAATGAATGAGTGTTCATAGTGAATGAAAGGCATGGTGGCTAGATTTTACTAATCTACATCCATGCCAAAGCTTTACTTCTTGAGCTTTCTGTACTGTTGAACAGTAAGTTCATTCTAGTGTTTAAAATACACTACTAGTTATATTTTGAGCTTTGATCCAAAAATAATGAACCATCTTTCACACTAAAAAATGTAATTGGAATTTCAAGATTACCGTTCTTTTGTCACTATTTAGATTTTGTTCCTAGCCCTTGGAAAAATTACCCCTCCGGATGAAGTTAGACTTGAGTCTAATGTTTGCTTCTAAAAGGTATGTAAATTGCAAGAGAGAAAAAAAAAAAAACCATTTACACAAGAAAAAACTTAGTAAATATCATCACTAACAGTAATTAATTAACACCATGTCTTGACCTCACCAGATCCTCCATAAAATACAATATGCTGAAACTTTTCATGTTCTCCATATCTCCAATGCGGTGAATCTATAACATCATATAACATAGCATCATCAACTCGTGCGATCGTTTTTTCTGTATTTATCGTCTCATCTTTAACATTTACACATCCAAGTCTCCTACAATAAGCATCATATCCAGGATTTCCCATAGGTAACAGCTGGAGCCCATCGACAGTGGCGTACGCAGGATTTTTCGTAAACAGTGTCGACATTTATATAAGTGAACAAATTACTGATTAACAAAAGATAATTCAAATCATATTAATAAAACATAACTCACGTAAATTAATACAACTTTCCTAGAAATATAAATTGCATAGGAGTTGTGTAATGTTTTTTGCAAAGGTAGGGTTTCGAGTGTTTGCTTGAATGTGCCCAAGCCTATCCGGAATGTGCCCAAGCCTATTAATTAAATAACAATATTGTTGTGTCAAAATAGTGTGCATAGCTGGCTGGTATGTATAGCCATTTTTTACCACAGAGTTTTAGGATCGACTAAAGGTGGCAACCGGTTTAACCGGAACCGGACCGGTAACCGGTTAGGGAACCGGCCGGTTTCCGGTTAAAAAACCGGAACCGCTTAACCGGTTTCGGTGTAACTGGTTCCGGTTTACCGGTTTGAAATCCCAAACCAGAACCGGTCCGGTTAAAAGTGGTTAAAACCTTTTTTGTTTTTGTTTTTTGTATTATATATATATATTATAGTATTTATTAGTATATTGTAGGTATATTTACATATGTTATACAAGTTTATAATTAAAGTTTAAATATTTACTGACTAACAGGCTAACAGCAAGTCAGCAATACAGAATAGTGCTTTTCGTATACATATATATGTATAACTTACTTATATACTATATATACTTTATATACTATATATACTAATATACTATATATACTTATATATATGTATAACTTAATATATATACTATATATACTTATATATATATATACTATATATACTATATATACTTATATATAAGTTATATACTATATATACTTATATATATGTATAACTTAATATATATATATATATATATTATAAGTATATTCTTAATATATTTTAGTTATTTTTCAAGTATATAATTTTTTTTTAAATTTAAGTAGATGTATATTATAAGTATATTCTTAGTATATTTTAGGTATATTCCTAACTTAATAAAAGTAAAAATATGAACACAAGTAAATAGAAGAAAGCTCAATGAGACATATTTTATTCATTCTTGGATAACATTTATTTGCAAGTTGTATTTTTTTTAACTTGCAAATAATACATGAGTTGTACAAAAATAGTAGAATAATAAAATCACCAATTTTGAACCATTTCGTTAATTTCCCCCACATCATATTCGGTCATGGAAATATCTTCAAAGTCTTCCATTTGGTCCGGTCCACTAGCTATCAAATCTTCAATTTCTTCCTCTTCGCCTTCCTCCGCTTCTGAGTTTTGGTTGCGTCGCTCCGATCTAATCCAATCGCGAATGCACACTAGTACTTGCAAGCTAAAGCCGGATAATGAATGTCTATGGTCTCCAATTTGTTGTCTTCCTTGGCTAAATGCGCTCTCCGAAGCCACAGTTGATACTTGAACCGTAAGGATATCTCGAGCCATTCTTGAAAGTACCGGATAGCTTGCTTTGTACTTCTTCCACCATGCTAAGACGTCCAACTCATCCAGTTCCTTGATATCCACATTTGGCTGCATCAAATAAAAGTTATATTCATCAAAGTTTGCAGTAGAAGAAGAAGTTGGTTGTGAATGTAAAACTTTTAAATCCGACAAGCCCTTTTTGCTACTCTGAGAAGTAGTAGGGCGTGGAGCAACGGGTGTAGCACGTTCTTCCAAACTAGAATAATGAGTAAAAACTTTTCTAAACTCATCATCAATAGCGAGATCGACTTCAGCTAAAGATGGTTGAACTCCCTCTTCAATTTCTAAAAATGTATAAATTTGACTAACCAAATTTTTAGTATAAGACACTTTTAAACAAGGATTTTAAAGGGAACCCAATATAAATAAAGTTGGGATGGGAAAAAAATACTTCTTAAATTTGATTATCATTTCAAAAATAGCCACTTGATAATCGGGTTTATATTTATACTCTTGTAAAACTCTAGCTATTTCCGCTAAGTAGGCTAAAATTCTGGTTACCGTGGGATAGAATTGTCTAGAAAAAGCAAGAGTTGCATTATAAAAATTTTCTAAGAGGTCAACACATTCTTTAACATCTTCCCAAGGCGAATAATTTAACCAATCATCACTATCAGTATTATATTTGTTGTGAACTTGTTGTATGGGAATCCTATACTCATATGCTTGTTGTAGCATAATGTAAGTGTAGTTCCACCTAGTCTCAATTTCTACTTGAATTTTTCTAGGTCTAAGGTTATTTTCCACATAAGCATTCTTAAAATCTCTAATTCTTCTCCTATTAGCATTACAAAAAAGAAACGCAACATCATCTCTAACTTTTTGAACAGAATCATCAAAATGCACAAGACCATCTTTAACAATTAAATTTAAAATGTGACAACTACATCTTACATGAAAAATATTTCTTAGCGGAGGGTTTAGTTCTCTTTTTATAAGACCTATCGCCTTTGTATTATTAGAAGCATTATCTAAAGCAATACAAAGTGTTTTTTTTATAAATGTTAAAAAATCTCATAATAGTAGACATTGAATCGGCTAAAATTTTTCCATCGTGACGACCTTTTCCTTCATCATACAAAAAAGCTATAATTCTTTTTTGCATAACCCAGTTGTCATCAACCCAATGACATGTAATAGCAAAAAAAATCTAAATGGTTAATACTAAGACCCAAACCAGCGGTAAGACAAACATTACAATTTAAAGAATTAAATACATGGTGTAAATAAAATCTATATTTTTTAAACAAATCTATAACATCGGCTCTACAAGTACTTCTAGGAATACCCTCAAATAACGGATTATAACAACGTTGAATGTAAGTAACAAACCCCAAACCTGAGGGAAAGGAAAATGGTAAACAATCATAAGCTACCATTTTAGCTATTTCTACACGCTCTTTTTTCTTGTCATACTTAAAATTTCTACCGGTTTGTGGGTCTATCGTCATTTGAACCCCCCCCCCCCCCCCCCCCCCTCCCCACATTTGAACCCGTTTGCTCTCCCCAAACATCCATATGTTTGGTTCTCATATGAGCATTTAGTGTACCCGTTCCACCATCCTTACCAGTTCCTTGCTTAAAACTAAATATTTGTCCACATAGGGTACATGTAGCTGATTGGTTTTCCCTATTCTTAGTCATAAATTTCCAAACTTTAGCTGTTGGCTTACGAGTTCTAGGCGGTTTGTCTTGTGTATGTGATTGGGCAAGACATGTATCTCCTATGGGATTTTCGGGGGGTTGTGTTTCATCATCATCATCTAAGTCTTCATTAAAAGTGTCGGTAAAATGTTGTTGCATTGCCTCATGACCTAAAAGTGGATTATTTCCACCAACATCAATACCTAAATTAGGTGTTTCTTCCACAAATGTTTCCTCATTAAGCGCACCCCTAACAATACGACTACTACTACCGGCACCACGTCTTAATCTCTTTGACATTATTAAATAGAATTAATTTAAATCACAAGAAAATAAATTACAACAAATTAAATTGCAAGAATTAAATTGCGAAAAATAAATTGCTAGAATTAAATTGCGAAAAATAAAGATAGAGTTGGAACGAAGGTACCAAATTGCCGGATTAATTTCCAACAAAGTGAAGGCGGCTAGAATTGCAAATCCACCAAAGCTACTTCGGATTGTTGCAAAATCACCAACTCCACCAACAATATTATAATTGCAAAATTAATAATTGAAAGTTGAAACTATAATAAGACTTTGTGGCTAATTATTGCAAAGTAATTATAATTGAGAGATTGAGATTTGAGAGAAAGATGAAGAAGAGTGAATTGGCGTGAATTAAAATGAAAATGAAGAAGAGTTTATATAGGGGTGGGGGATGAGTTAAAGTGTTAAAAAAAAAAATTGGGGGGCCAAAAATTAACAAAATGACCGTTTGGCAACGATCATTTTTACAAATGGACCGTTGCCAACGGTCCATCAATGCACAGGCGGCCCAACGTTTTTTTTTTTTTTTTTTTAATTTCACCGGTTTCAAAAATATCGGAACCGGACCGGTAAATTTTTAAATGGTTAACCGGAACCGGTTAACCGATTCTACTGGTTCCGATTTAACCGATCCGGTTACCGGTTTAGGATCAACCCTTAAAACATAATTGTTTAGAAGACAAAGGGAGAGGCACTGATAGAAACTCAAAAACAGATGACATCCGGTGCTGCGAGGATTCGAACATATGACGTATAGGAGCCACAAGACGCGCTTCGCCATCGAGCCAAGAAGTTTTATTTGTCAATTGAAATCATTTTAAATTACTTGTACTCTATTTTGTTTTAACATATTCTCTCTCTCTATATATACAACGTAAATTTTCCCGACCAAGGGATGTTGGATGACAACCCTGGGTGTAACGTGCGTCCGCTCCTGCCCATCGGAGGTTTAAGCAAACCTGGTGGACTATACGCGACTCCTCCCAAGTCAACGTGATTAGCGAAGCTTGCCAAGTCGGTGAAAATCCTATGAGACCAAAAACCAACTTGTTCATAGCTTTCGCCGATCAAAAGCCACCAGTTTCCGACTACATCCTTTTCAGAAGGAAAAGTCCGTATTACTATTTTGTACCTTTTATATTCTAATTCATGCAAATTATATATTATTCGAAAACCAACTCAAAACTTTAAAAATAATTTACAAAAAGAAAAATAGATAAAACATACCCGATCAATGTACATTTGGATCTCCACTATGCTTTTATATCCACGATGATTAACCTCATCAAATACCATATCAACAGGTAACCCAGTATTTACCAAGATAAATCCAGGGCAAAGTGTATTGAAGCAATGCGTATTACCAGCCTAGTAAACATAAAGTATGCATGAACTCTTTTCAATAATTGAGGTAATTAACAGTAGCTAACTAGGAGAACAATTATATCTTTCTCGAACACAAAACGAAAATCATTAAAGGATATAAGATAATTTACCTGGAAATGTATATAAAGTCTAGTGTTATTATCATTATATAGTGTTGGATCCACCTGAAAAATAGGATTATTAAATGGGAATTCTATCGCCAGCCCTGCTTCCAAAAGAATAGAAGAAAAGCAACCGCAAGTACACAAAAATATTTAAATTATCAATAACAAGTCATATAATTTACTCTCCAACCAACTTGTAAAATGTCTGATTCTTTTGAGATTTTCAGTCGACATGCACTGTGTTGTTGACCTTCAACCTGAGGATTATATCTACTTGCTCACATTCCAACTCCAGAAAACTTATTTTTTGGATTATTTGGAACTCGAACCATTGCAAGCTGAATATAGTAATTAATATTTATGTTAGTAAATGACAGGATACATCAAAATTAGCCTATTTACATTGCGTAAAATCTATTTTTTTAATTATAAAAGAGACGACCATTTCGAATGTGGGTCCTTTTGCTTGTTCTTTGGGTTGTCATAAACTAAAGGAAAACTCAAAATTACTAAATGAAAGGATATATAAATATTCATACTTAAGTACCTTGTAAACCTGCGAGGATATGTAACTTCTTTTTGACTCGCTGTTGTTGTTAATCTGTGTAGAAACAGTAAAATATATGAGACTTGTCGTAATGATGGAAAAGTAAACATTTTTATTATTTTCACATAATATTATTTTTTCTTATTATAATTCTATCGATGCTTACACTATTAGATTCTACAAAACGAAATCAGTGATTTTAATTTTTTGAAATGAATTATTCAAGATGAGCAATATTTAAGGATAACATTATCTTACATTAATCAATTGATCTTCAAATATAATAGCTTCTGGTGGCGGAATATGTCTTTGTCTAATAAGATCTTCTTTTGTAACTCTTTTAATTGGAATGGTTCCAAAAGGACAACCTTCTTCCTTTAACCATATGCTCGATGACCTAATAGCTGATTAACTTGGTTGAATTGTGCAGCGTCCTGGCTAAAGTAGGTTTCATCCGTTCATCAAAAATTCAAATTATGCGCGTAGAAACTATATTCTAAATCAATATTAAAAGAATTGCAAGTAGAATGAAAAGAATCGAGACATGCCTTGTGATGGAAATTATGATTTTTTAATAATGGATGATCAAATGCAGGTTGTTTGTAGAAATCCACACAATCATATGTATCGCCATATTTCGTCTGTGAACCAAACTCATAAATAAGTAATCTTGGTTACACTAATTGGATGTATTGCTGTCAATATGTGACTTTTGAATATGTAAAAGATTTTCTCAGTAGAAGGGTTCAAGAAATGATAAACACAATAGTCACTCAAGACTTATGTATACAATGATTTTCAGCTCAAAATATATACCTTAATTATTTTGACCGCTGGCTTGTTCAAAAGTTTGAGTTGCTTCTCCAACTCTAAATATTCAACTTTGGATAGCTTTATTTCTCCTTGAACTCCGTCATAACTCAGAAGAAAATATAGCACTGACAAAGTTTGTCGAACAATTTTTCGACGAATCAGCATAGTCTGAATTCATTAAAAAAAGTTATACCTGTGAATGCTAAATATCTATCTTATATATAAAAAATTAATAGTTAAAGAAAATAATTAGTTAACACAACATTAAAATACTAAACAGTGAACTTACTTGATTAAATAGAAGCATGAGGTTGAAGTGTTTGAGCACCTTTCATTTTAATTTTTCCCACCTATGAGAAAAGTTATATAGAGGCATACTAAAGCATGATTACTAGAATCCAGGGAGGATTTTCTGGTAATAAATGTTGGTTGTTCTCTTCTATGTATAATCCAAAAAGATAATCTAACCTTAGATTACCATTAAAATTATCATAATCCACGGAGCTATTCTGTTGAGCTATTGTATGCATGTGATATATTAAATAAGCGTAAATTGCCAACAACGGTTGTGGTGGAGTAGTAAATACTCCTTAATCCTTAACCAGAGGTCTTGGGTTCGAGCCCTACTGGGTACAGAGTCACCTTTGTTAGGGAGTGGTTTCCCCCACTATGGGACTTCCCAGTGAGAATTCAGATTTAGTCAGGCCCAATGCGGATACCAAACACAAACACTGGGTAAGAAACCAAAAATAAGTAAATATCTATAAATGTAATTTTCTAAAGGGTGATTTATAAATCCAGGTTCTTAACTCTTGAGATATCGGGTAATGAATGTTGATTGTTTTCTTTCTTCTATGTATAATCCAATTCAACAGCCCATTTTAATTTTCTAAAGGGTGATTTATAGATCCAGGGTCTTAACTCTTGAGATATCTGGTAATGAATGTTGATTGTTTTCTTTCTTCTACGTATAATCCAATTCAACTGCCCATTGTATGGTTATCCTGGCTCCTGTTATTTACAATTTCCCCCTTTTTGTTTTGGTATAATCATCTCCTATCTGGTGTACGTTGGTTGATTAATTCAGACTCGTGTTCATTGTGTAAAATCACTAAAGAGCGAAGCGCTCGCATAAATAGCATTCAATCAAGTAAAGCGAAAATAGTTTGTGTAAATTAACGATTTAGATTGATCTTAAAACCTATTATATTAGCAATTGGTAACTTATAAGATTTGTCCATATGAAATCTCACGTCAGAAATCCATACTGTATATATTAGTATAATGTTATGTGCATATAATTCATTTATGGTAGAATAATATTATGGAACTCGTGTATATGGTGACTTACACATATATACAAAATTGTCATGTGTGCATATGCGTTTTTTGATTTGTGTATTTGGCTCATTGGATACGTGGGATTGGCTTCGTGATTGCAGAGGTCAACTTAGTAGGGCAAAAAAAAAAAAAAAAAAAACAAAATTGAACTAAACTAGCATAAAAATAAAATAAAATAAATAGTAGGTTTCACGCACTAATTTAGTGCGTGAAAGGACCAAACTGCAAAAATGCAACTTGGGCCTTTCACGCACGAATTTCGTGCGTGAAGGAGGTCTTCTGTTTTTTTTTTTTTTTTTTGGTGTTACCTTTCAAATCACGTTTTTTTCCATACTTTGGGCAAAGATTAGTCATGTTTCAAAACCCCAAAATATCAATATTTTATATAAAACTTAATATCTTTTTTTGCGTACAATAATGTCGGCTCATTACATCAAGTCCACCTAAACGTTTGGATCGTCGTTTTAGGGGTTCTAAAGTGTCTCAAAGTAAGTTTTGAAACTTCTCATATTTATAGGGTTTTGATTTAAGTGTTTTATTATATTTGAATGTACAAATATAAATATTTGATTTAATAATAATTCATCCAATACGAGAGGTTTATACTAATTAAAAAATAATTCATTCCATTTAATTACAATACTAATTCAAAGCAATACAATAATAAATTACAATAACAATACAATCTTCAAGTTCTAGAGGCTCTATTACTTCGAGACGTGCTTGTACTACCACGGCCTTGTTGCCCACACGAACGCTTGTCATGGCCATATTGCTTATAAGTAGAGCACTTGCGAGAGTAAGTTCTTTCACTAACATTCATTTGATTGGGTCTACGACTCCGCGAGTTAATGCCCAATTTCCTGATGTAATCCTTGTTAGCAACCATCGAAAACGGCTCGTTTGGCCAATAAGCTTCATTACCAAGTGGGTGGAATTGGCTGGAATATGCTCTAAGGTAACTGTGGACCTTGTATTCCCCCGCCACATAACTTGTTACCGTTTTTCTCATTCTCTCGAAGCACTTGACAGCATGAGAACACGGCATGTGGTATGTTTGCCACTTACCACAAGTGCATGTTCTTGTTGCCTCATAAACGGTATGCACGTTTCCACCCTTACCGTTGTAATAACCCGTCCTAACTTCACACACATGTTGAATTGGGTCATACTCGGTCATTTGGTGATGCTCACAATTTTTTCTATAATGCTACACATTTTTGAAGGGCTTTGGCATCCATGTCCCGCCGTCGGCTAATATCGCTCTGGCCTGCCTTGTCCTAACAACAAATCGCTCCACAACTTGCTTGAAAGTCATTCTCACCATTGCGGTGACAGGTAGTCCTCGAGCAGATTTCAGCAAGCCATTGAAAGACTCTGAGCTGTTTGTTGTGAGCATGCCCCATCTTTTGCCTCCATCAGCATGAAGCGTCTATTTTTCAACTTCGATCTTGTTATATCCCATACTTTTATACATTGGAATATTTGAGCCAAACGCGACAAGTTAAAACAAGACTATTTTAAGGTACGAAGTAGAGACTTTAACTTCCGATTTTGTTTCAAGTCACAAAATGCCCATAAATTTCGTTTGGTATAGAAGCATTAATGGAACATTGGGATTAAATTAACCATGATTAGATTATTAAGTGGGATAAAAAGAATCAAATCAGTCCATTAAAAATAACCATAGTTGGTCGTGTAGTTTAGTGGGATGGTCAAAGATAATTGACCCAAAATTTAAGTGGGACACATGTCCAAGTCTTGTAATGCATATATAAGGCAAAATTCTGATTCATTCTACACTACACAACTCATTCTTCACATTACAAAGTCAAGAAAGTATAGTGATAGAGAGGGAAGCTCTCGGCTACAAGCTGGCCGAGAGTGAGGTGTTCCAAGTTGATAAAAAAAAATCAGTTTTTCAAGCAATTCAACTCCTTACCAAGTGCATAAGAACGTGTAGTAGTTGTTGGAAAGAAACAAGGAGGTGTAACATGTTAATAATGTTGAAATTCAGCCAAGGTTGAAGAGCAAATTGTAAGGTAAGAATGATCATTTTTCTTGTGTTGTATGATGATTTGAATGTATAATTCGTGCATGTTGTTGTTGGATTGTTGTTGTGGTTGAAATTGAGGTGAACCGTGAGCTTGGGTGAAGCCATGTTTGGTCTCATTTTGCATGTATTGTTGATGGATTGAATGTGTGTCAACATATGTAAATGAACAAAGATTGTAGAAGTTTGTGTGTGGTTGTGCATGTTGGTATTGGACTGTTTTTCTTGAAGTTGAAGTGGGCCGTGTGCTATAGACTTAGGTGAAATGATGCTTAATCTTCTTGTACAAGTATTGGGAATGAATTGAATGTGTTGTAGTATGGATAAATGGATGAAAATCATGAAGTTGTTGTAGTTGTGTTGAAGCCGTGTAGGGGACTGCTTTAGGAGAAGTTATGGACTGTTTTGTGTCATGTTTTAATTGTTGTTGTTATGGACATTTGTGTGGGTCTGTACATAGTGGTTGTTTCGTTGTATGGATATGGCTTATGTTTTGGGGCGTACCCATTCGTAGTGGCAGCCTTGTCGGCTTGCGTGTATATACATATGTTTTGGAGTGTTGTGCGTAGTGGCAGCCTTGTCGGCTTGCGTATATATATACTTATGTTTTGGGATGTTGTGCGTAGTGGCAGCCTTGTCGGCTTGCGTAGACATATATATATAATTGATATGAAAGTTGTAACTCCTCAGGAGACAGGTGGTTATGATATGCATATATATATGACAGCTTTAAAATAACGTCTTGCCTTTTATACGAATAAGATCACGACATGCTAGCTGTAGATGAATATAGTTAACAGGTGATTTGAGTGTCCAATTCGGACACTAGTCGCGGCCTACGGGGTTGGGTCGTGACAAAAGTGGTATCAGAGCGGTTCATCCTCGAAATGTCTACAGACCGTGTCTAGTAGAGTCTTGTTTATCGATGTGTTGTGCACCACATTTATAAACAGGAAGCTACAGGGCATTTAGGGTGTCATCTTTCCTTCTCATTCTAGATCGTGCGATAGAGCTGTATTATCATGATAATCTTTCCCTAACAGATTGTTATGTTTACAGCGATGCCTCCCAAGAAGGTGGCAGCCGCCCAGAAGGGCAAGGCCATAGCTGGAGAGACCAGCCAGACCCGGAGGGTTACTAGGGCTTATGCCCAATCTGCGCCTGAGGTTAGACTCCAGTCAGCGAGCTCCGCTACCCCACCATTATCAGAGGAGCCTAGGGCAGCAGTAGCAGCAGATCAGGAGACAGATTTACCACCAGCTCCTGAGGTTCCAACACCAGAGCCTCCAGCTCCCCAGCCAGGGGCGGAGGATAGGGCTATGCGAGACGCAGTACAGTTATTTACCAGGTTGGTATCGGGACAGGCTCGCAGACGCGGGTTACGATGTGACTATGCGGACAGACATGATAGTTTGAGGGTCCGTGATTTCTTGACTTGTAACCCCCCAGAGTTCTATGGGTCAAAGCCCGCGGAGGATCCACAGGAGTTTATTCGACAGATGCTGCGTACTTTGCAGGTGGCTAGGTCCTCTGAGACTGAGTCGGTTGAATTGGCTTCATATCGGTTATGTGATGTAGCGGTGAATTGGTATGAGTCCTGGGAGTTGTCCAGAGGTGAGGATGCTGCACCTGCAGTATGGGACGAATTCGTGGAGGCTTTCCTGGGTCACTTTTTGCCTCCGGAGATGAGGCGAGCCAGAGTTGACAGATTTCTACACCTGAGGCAGAATGACAGAAGTGTTCGAGATTATAGTCTCGAATTTGATTCACTGGCTAGGTACGCGCCCGCTATTGTAGCTGACATGGCTGATAGGGTGCATCGTTACGTGATGGGGCTGGATAATTACTTGATTGATAGCTGTATGGCAATGGCTTCTCAGCCCGGTATAGACATCGCTCGAGTGCAGGCATATACACAGGGGGTTGAGGATCGACATAGAGGGCGTCGATTTGATAGGGAGCAGGACAGGGGTCAGCATAAGAGAGTTAGATCAGCTGGGTACTTTTCTGGTGACTTTCGGGGCAGGCAGCCCCAACAGCAGTATAGTAGATGTCCTTCCCAGCCGGCAAGGAGTGCACCTCCACGATTTACTGGTAGGAGGTTTGATAGCACGGGGTATTCGGGAGCTGGTCAAAGCTCCATGACTTCAGGTTTCCAGACGCACAGGAATTTAGGCCAGATGAGGCCATCTATACCTCAGTGTCCTCGATGTGGCAGACGCCATCCAGGGGAATGCCGTTTCATTACTGGTGCTTGCTTCTCTTGCGGACGTCAGGGCCATACTATGAGGGAGTGTCGATTTGGGGGTGGTGCAGGTGGCGCAGCTCAGCCTACTGGATCAGTTGCTGGTTCTTCCTCTTCAGTGGCTATGCGCCCTATGGGGCAAGGTATTCCGACACCAGCAGGCCGTGGCAGAGGCCGTGGAGGGGCTTCCAGTTCTGGCGGTCCTTCAAACCGCCTATATGCTTTAGCCTGCAGACAGGATCAGGAGGCGTCGCCAAATGTGATTACAGGTATACTATCGATTTTCTCCCGAGATGTATATGCATTGATAGACCCAGGATCCACATTATCATATATTTCCCCTTTTGTTGCTAGTAAAATTGGGATAAAATCTGAATCTATAGAACCATTCGAGGTAGCTACACCAGTAGGGGATTTTGTTTTAGCAAGACTAGTGTATAAAGATTGTTCGGTGGTCATATGTAATCGCTGCACCAAGGCAGATTTGATAGAACTAGACATGACTGAGTTCGATGTTATTATAGGGATGGTCTGGTTAGCTTCTTGTTATGCTAACGTTGATTGCAGAGGCAAGGTAGTTCGGTTTCAGTTCCCAGGGGAACCAATTATAGAATGGAGGGGGAATACAGCATCGCCGAGGGGTAAGTTTATTTCATACCTCAAGGCAAGGAAGATGGTTAGAAAGGGCTATATTTATCATCTGGTTCGTGTGCATGACTTGAAAGCAGAGGCACCGACTCTTCAGACAGTCCCGGTAGTTAATGAATTTTCGGATGTATTCCTAGATGAACTTCCAGGCCTTCCTCCTGAGCGTGAGATAGAGTTCACTATAGACGTGTTGCCAGACACTCAGCCCATATTTATTCCTCCTTACAGAATGGCACCTGCAGAATTGAAAGAATTGAAGGAGCAACTGAAAGACTTATTAGAAAATGGCTTTATTAGACCCAGTACATCACCTTGGGGCGCACCGGTATTATTTGTAAGAAAGAAAGATGGATCGCTGCGGATGTGTATTGATTATAGGCAGCTGAACAAGGTAACAATAAAGAACAGATATCCCCTCCCCAGGATTGATGATTTATTTGACCAGTTGCAGGGTGCTAAGTGTTTTTCAAAGATAGACTTGCGGTCAGGTTATCACCAGGTGCGGGTAAAGGAAACAGACATTCCGAAGACTGCATTCAGGACCCGATACGGGCATTACGAGTTTAAAGTGATGTCTTTTGGGCTGACCAATGCTCCAGCAGTATTCATGGACTTGATGAACAGGGTGTTTAAGCCATTCCTTGACGTGTTCGTGATTGTATTCATTGATGATATTCTGGTCTATTCACGATTGGAAGAAGAGCATGCAGATCACTTGAGGACAGTACTTAAGGTCCTCCAGCATCAGAAATTATATGCTAAGTTCTCTAAGTGTGAATTCTGGTTGACTTCAGTAGCATTTCTGGGGCATATTGTTGGAGCAGACGGTATTCGGGTAGACTCGCAGAAGATTGAGGCAGTGAAGACTTGGCCTAGACCTACGACGCCTACTGAGGTACGTAGCTTTCTGGGGCTAGCAGGATATTACAGGAGATTTGTAGAAAAGTTTGCTTCGATTTCAGCGCCTTTAACAAGGCTAACATAGAAGGCAGCTAAATTCCAGTGGACCGACGCTTGTGAACGAAGTTTCCAATTATTGAAGGATAAGTTGACTACAAATCCAGTCCTAACTCTTCCTGAAGGGCCAGATGGCTATGTTATTTACTGTGATGCTTCCGGTATTGGGTTGGGTTGCGTGTTGATGCAGCACGGCAGAGTTATAGCCTATGCCTCCCGATAGCTCAAGAAGCACGAAAGAAATTATCCTACACATGACCTGGAGTTGGCGGCAGTGATACATGCTTTGAAGATATGGAGACATTATCTATATGGCGTGCATGTTGATATTTATACAGATCATAAGAGTCTCCAGTATATCTTTAAGCAGAAGGAGCTGAATTTGCGCAAAGGAGATGGCTAGAGTTGCTGAAAGATTATGATGTCGATATTCTATATCACCCAGGAAAGGCTAACGTTGTAGCAGATGCACTCAGCCGTAAATATATGGGTAGTTTGGCAGGTGTACAGCCAGGGAGGAAAGAGATAGTCCATGAGATTCATCAGCTAGCTAGTCTTGGAGTTCGTTTGGCTGATTCTGATGATGGCAGAATTTTTATGCGAGGTGTTGCTGAGTCCTCTATTGTAGAAGAAGTGAAGAGACGTCAATATGAGGATCCGATTCTTGTACATTAGAGGGATACAACACTTCAGAAGGATGAGACCCCATTCAAGATGTCATCTGATGGAGTACTACGATACAGAGACAGATTATGTGTGCCTGAGGTTGCAGGATTACGACAACAGGTAATGGGGGAAGCACACTATGCTCGTTATTCTGTTCACCCAGGATCAACAAAAATGTATCATGACCTTAGGTGTTTGAATTGGTGGGATGGTATAAAAAAGGACATAGCAGAATTCGTTGCCCGATGTCCGAATTGCCAACAGGTCAAGATAGAGCACCAGAAGCCTGGAGGACTACTGCAGGAGATGGAGATTCCGACCTGGAAATGGGAGGTAATTAATATGGATTTCGTCACAGGTCTACCTCGCACTCCACGAAAATATGACTCTGTTTGGGTCATCGTTGATAGATTGACGAAATCAGCCCACTTCTTCCAGTCAGGACTACGTATTCAGTTGAAGATTATGCCAGATTATATCTTAAGGAGATAGTGAGACTTCATGAGGTTCCCACAGCTATTATCTCAGATAGAGGGGCCCAGTTTACAGCTAATTTCTGGAGATCCTTCCAGGAGGGATTGGGGACACAGGTGAGTCTCAGCACAACATTTCACCCTCAGACTGACGGACAGGCCGAGCGTACCATTCAGACACTACAAGATATGTTACGGGCCTGTGTCATTGATTTCAGGGGAAGCTGGGATGATCACTTGCCGCTTATCGAGTTTGATTATAATATCAGCTACCATTCTAGCATTCAGATGGCACCGTACGAGGCTCTATATGGCAGGAAGTGCAGATCACCTATAGGCTGGTTTGATATTGGTGAGACTAAGCTAATAGGCCCAGATATGGTTCAGCAGGCTGTCGATAAGGTGAAGCTTATTCAGGAAAGATTACTGGCAGTCCAAAGTCGGCAGAAGTCATATGCAGATAATCGACGTCGACACTTGGAATTTCAGGTTGGCGACTGGGTGTTCTTGAAGGTATCACCCATGAAGGTTGTTATGAGATTCGGCAAGAAAGGAAAGTTGAGCCCGAGATACATTGGACCTTATCTGGTTATCCGTAAGGTAGGCCAAGTTGCCTACGAGTTAGATCTACCGGCGGATTTAGAAGCAGTACATCCGGTCTTCCATGTGTCAATGCTTCGGAAGTATGTAGGCGATCCTTCCAGGGTGTTCCCTACAGATGATATCCAGGTAACAGAAGAGCTATTATACGAAGAGCAGCCTATAGCCATACTTGATCGACAAATGAGAAGGTTGCGAACCAAAGACGTGGCTTCGGTTAAGTGTTATGGCGGAACAGTAACAGGGAGGAGATGACTTGGGAGGCTGAAGAGGAGATGAAAAATAAATATCCTCACTTGTTTCCCACGCCTACAGGTAACCTAAACCCCCTTGCTTGGTTGTATTAATTGTTTGATCAATCTGTATGTTGGCAAATAAAAAAAACCTTTCCCAAGACTTTTATAAAACCCGACGGGATTAATTTAACATTCGAGGACGAATGTTCTAAAGGGGGGAAGGATGTTATATCCCATACTTTTATACATTGGAATATTTGAGCCAAACGCGATAAGTTAAAACAAGACTATTTTAAGGTACGAAGTAGAGACTTTAACTTCCGATTTTGTTTCAAGTCACAAAATGGCCATAAATTTCGTTTGGTATAGAAGCATTAATGGAAAATTGGGGTTAAATTAACCATGATTAGATTATTAAGTGGGATAAAAAGAATCAAATCAGTTCATTAAAAATAGCCATAGTTGGCCGTGTAGTTTAGTGGGATGGTCAAAGATAATTGACCCAAAATTTAAGTGGGACACATGTCCAAGTCTTGTAATGCATATATAAGGCAAAATTCTGATTCATTCTACACTACACAACTCATTCTTCACATTACAAAGTCAAGAAAGTATAGTGATAGAGAGGGAAGCTCTCGGCTACAAGCTGGCCGAGAGTGAGGTGTTCCAAGTTGATAAAAAAAAAATCAGTTTTTCAAGCAATTCAACTCCTTACCAAGTGCATAAGAACGTGTAGTAGTTGTTGGAAAGAAACAAGGAGGTGTAGCATGTCAATAATGTTGAAATTCAGCCAAGGTTGAAGAGCAAATTGTAAGGTAAGAATGATCATTTTTCTTGTGTTGTATGATGATTTGAATGTATAATTCGTGCATGTTGTTGTTGGATTGTTGTTGTGGTTGAAATTGAGGTGAACCGTGAGCTTGGGTGAAGCCATGTTTGGTCTCATTTTGCATGTATTATTGATGGATTGAACGTGTGTCAACATATGTAAATGAACAAAGATTGTAGAAGTTTGTGTGTGGTTGTGCATGTTGGTATTGGACTGTTTTTCTTGAAGTTGAAGTGGGCCGTGTGCTATAGACTTAGGTGAAATGATGCTTAATCTTCTTGTACAAGTATTGGGAATGAATTGAATGTGTTGTAGTATGGATAAATGGATGAAAATCATGAAGTTGTTGTAGTTGTGTTGAAGCCGTGTAGGGGACTGCTTTAGGAGAAGTTATAGACTGTTTTGTGTCATGTTTTAATTGTTGTTGTTATGGACATTTGTGTGGGTCTGTACATAGTGGTTGTTTCGTTGTATGGATATGGCTTATGTTTTGGGGCGTACCCATTCGTAGTGGCAGCCTTGTCGGCTTGCGTGTATATACATATGTTTTGGAGTGTTGTGCGTAGTGGCAGCCTTGTCGGCTTGCGTATATATATACTTATGTTTTGGGATGTTGTGCGTAGTGGCAGCCTTGTCGGCTTGCGTAGACATATATATATATATATATATATATATATATATAATTGATATGAAAGTTGTAACTCCTCAGGAGACAGGTGGTTATGATATGCATATATATATGACAGCTTTAAAATAACGTCTTGCCTTTTATACGAATAAGATCACGACATGCTAGCTGTAGATGAATATAGTTAACAGGTGATTTGAGTGTCCAATTCGGACACTAGTCGCGGCCTACGGGGTTGGGTCGTGACAGAGCTTCATCAACCAAACGTATGCGAGTTCACTCACTGCCCTGATTAGATCCATTTTTGCAGCCCATTTTCGTTGTTGATGCTCCATCGCAGCCCCCCACATCAATTTGTTTAGAGTGCCATTGTGAAACTTTGATTGCAAATTTGCCTTCAAGTGCCTTAAACAATAGCAATGGTAAAAAAAAGGGAGGCTGCAACCCCGGTAAATTATCCATATTGTGCAATATGCCTTTATGACGATCAGACAGCACACATATGCCGGTACGATCCTTAATAACATGAGTTTTCAAATGGGTCAAAAAGATCCCTCATGTGTCGGTGCTCTCGTTAGCGGCAATTGCGAAAGCAAGAGGAAATATTGACCCATTGGCATCCATTCCTATTGCAATTAGGAGCTTGATGTCGTAGGCACCATATACATGTGTACCATCTATGGATATCACTGGTCGGCAGTGAGCAAAACCCAGCAATGCATGGTTTGAATGTCCAAAATACGAAGTTGAAGATTTTACCCTCTATAAGCTGCCACTCTACAACAGTACCATTATTAAAATGTTGTAGAGCTGCCATATACCTTGGTAGCGATTGAAAAGAAGTATGCCAATTTCCAAAGACCATCTCAAAAGCGCGTCTACGCCTGAGAAATCCCTTTCTGTTGCTTATAGTTTTACTATATACGGTTTGAACGTTTCGAATACAATCTTTGATGGGGGAACCTGCACAAGTTTAAACAAACAATATTTAGTAATGATCTTTCAATTGATATAAGACATATAATGTACTAGGTAGGATAAGTTACCTTGGCGTTTCGGCAATGTCTTTAAGTAATACTTGAGCAATCATGTTTGTATCTAAATTATAATGATCTGCTCGATTTTCTTCCATATCACAAGTGTGTTTTTCGCGGAATTTTGTGATAGCCCACATACCATCAGGCTTAACAATTACCCAAAGCAACCACTCACAGCCTTGATACCGACGTAGTATATCCAGGACACGAGGATGTGGGGGGCGAGCAGCTAAGATCTCCCATGCTGAGTCCCCTAACCGGGTACAGACCTGAGACTCAGGCTGCTGGTCGGATGTCCATATGTGTTGCGACCTATGCTCGGGCTGAAGATACAGTAACTCTCGGTCGAAGGGCCCGGATCAAGAGGGTGGTGATCCATCTGTTTTACGCATTTTAAATCAATCATTAACAAGTAGTATTAGTTATGTAATCTTTTATCAAAAATTTTATTAAGGATTGTGGTGACCCATCTGTTTTACGTATTTTAAATCAATCATTAACAAGTAATATTAGTTATGTAATCTTTTATCGAAAATTTTATTAAGGATTGTGGTGACCCATCTGTTTTACGTATTTTAAATAAATCATTAACAAGTAATATTACTTATGTAATCTTTTATCGAAAATTATATTAAGGGTTTTCAATCCTAAGCTACGGGTTATGAATCCTAAACTAAGGGTTTTCAATCCTAAAATATAAAGATTAAAAATTAATAAGTCAAATAATTAACAATTAATTAGCATACAATTAGTATAAATAATTAATAAATAAACAATTAACTAACTAATCAAATAATTAACAAGTTATTATCATATATTTAATAAATAAACAATTAAGTAACTGATCAAAAAATTAATAAATTATTATCGTATATTTAACAAATAAACAATTAATTAACTAATGAAACAATTAAGAAATTATTAACAAATAAACAATTGGCTTAACAAAAACTAAATAAATAATTAGCCAGTCTAACAATTGAAATAGCTAGTCTAACAATTAATAAATACTTAAGTCACTAATCAAACAATTAACAAATACTAAATAAGCAAGCAATAAATAATTAACTAATTAACAATAGATAAACAAATAAAAATAAAAATAAAGGGGGCAGTCACCACTGCGGACTGCCCAAAAACGCACAAAAAAATGCGCAATCCACCACAGATCCCTCCCACCATACCTACGGTAATAATATATTTAGCAATGTAATAAAAAATTCGTAGTAAAATACCTAGAATGAAAGTGTTTTTGAGTTTTCAAAATGAGCTCCGCGCCGCTCTATTCCAAAATCTAACCTTAGAAACTTGTTCCTACACTTTAATATACCAAGATTATAGAGTTTTGGATTGAAAAATACCACGAAAATGGTGTTTTGGGGGGTGGGGGACCGCTGAAAACGGCGTTAATGGCGGTGGGGTGAAATGGTCGGGAAGGAGGGGGCGACTTTTTGTTGCCTCCTTCACGCACGAAATTCGTGCGTGAAAGGCTCAAGTTGCATTTTTGTAGTTTGGTCCTTTCACGCACTAATTTAGTGCGTAAAACCTACTAATGTTTTTTTTTTTTTTTGCTAATTTGGTTCAATTTTTTTTTTTTTTGCTAATTTGGTTCAATTTTTTTTTTTTTTGCTAATTTGGTTCAACTTTTTTTTTTTTTGTGTTACAAAAGTCGCGGATTCATTATATTAGCAATTGGTAACTTATAAGATTTGTCCATATGAAATCTCACGTCAGAAATCCATACTGTATATATTAGTATAATGTTATGTGCATATAATTCATTTATGGTAGAATAATATTCTGGAACCCGTGTATATGGTGACTTACACATATATACAAAATTGTCATGTGTGTGCATATATGTTTTTTGATTTGTGTATTTGGCTCATTGGATACGTGGGATTGGCTTTGTGATTGCAGAGGTCAACTTAGTAGCCCATCCTTGACTAGTCAACACCTCCACCATCGCGGTCCCAAACCTAGCGATCATGGGACACCAGATGTCGGAAAAATGACAACACATTTAAAATCCTAAAGTTTCAAAAATGTACTGAGATTCACCCGAGTACTCGAGTCTCAACTCAAAACTGTCCTAACAAGTCACTAATAATAATATCAACTAGTGTACATGTTCAAAAGATAAATTGAGACAAAAATATGCAAAACGAGGGGAGGATTGTAACAAGTAATTTCGTCCAAAAAAATTGTGCATTAAGGAGTAACTAAATGATTGATTGGTTTTGAGATGGTGGCTAATTTTTTATATTGGTGGTGTAAAAAGTAAGTATTTGGGATCATTTGCACCTTCGTCCCTATTTTGTGTGGGTCGTGAGGGGCAATTTTTTTTTTTTCGCGGGACGTACGTTTATATCTTCGTATTATAATATCTCACAAGTTATCCTCCCTCCTTCCCCTCTCCTCCTTAAAGAAGAGTCTGGAACCAAAATGCCCCCAAAAAAATCACTTTGAACCAAAATACCCCAACAAAAAAAAAAGTTACTAAAGTACCTTTAGCGCAGTAAAATACTGCGCTATAGCACTTCACGGAGACCGAGCCGTTAAGTGCTATAGCGCAGTATTTACTGCGTTATAGAAAAAAAAATCTATAACGCAGTAAAATACTGCGTTATAGAAACAGTACCAAAAAAAAAAAAAGTTGGCCAACTTTATTTTTTGTAACACTTAGTGTTTTTTTCCATACTTGACCAATAATTAATCGTGTGTCAAGACTCCGAAACGTCAATATTTTATATAGAACCTGATATTTTTTTTCTGCGTACAATAATGTAGGCCCAATACATCAAGGATACGTAGACGTTCGGATCGTCATTTTAGGGGTTGAAAAGGTGCCCCAAGTAAGTTTTGTTTGAAAAAACTTAGTGTTTTTTTCATACTTTGACCAACGATTAGTCGTATGTCAAGACTCCGAAACGTCAATATTTTATATCGAACCTGATTTTTTTTCTGCGTACAATAATGTAGGCCCAATACATCAAGGATACGTAGATGTTCAGATCGTCATTTTAGGGGTTGAAAAGGTGTCCGAAGTAAGTTTTGTTTGAAAAAACTTAGTGTTTTTTCCATACTTTGATCAACGATTAGTCGTGTTTCAAGACTCTGAAACGTCAATATTTTATATAGAACATGATATTTTTTTCTGCGTACAATAATGTAAGCCCAATACATCAAGGATACGTAGACGTTCGGATAGTCATTTTAGGGGTTGAAAAGGTGCACGAACTAAGTTTTGTTTGGAAACTTTAGGGTGTTTTATTTTTTAAGATTTTGATTTAAGCGTGTTATTTTTTAATCAAGACATAACTTTATTCTGAATATAAATATAATTCTAAAAAATATAGGGAGAAAACTAGTTGTAAAGTCGTCAAACTTTAGATGGTCATAACTTTGCGCTCGGACGTCCGTTTTACTCGTTTTTTTTTTTGAACTTGCGTATTTAAAAAAAAAAATACCTTTTATCCCATTCAATTTTAATTTTCCCCCAAATTGGCCTAGAATTTTCAGTTTTATTTACTTATAAGATGATGATACGCAATAGATTTCAACGTAAAAATCCCGAGGTAATGTAGCTGTGAATATCAATTTCACTTCTGCGGTTTCAATTTTTTAAAACAAAGCTGACTAATTTTCTCGACATATAAAGTTGACTAAAATAACCTTACAGTCAAACATTAAGTTTTTTCAAACAAAACATACTTCGGGCACCTTTTCAACCCCTAAAATGACGATCCGAATGTATATGTATCCTTGATGTATTGAGCCTACATTATTGTACGCAGAAAAAAATATCAGGTTCGTTATAAAATATTGACGTTTCGGAGTCTTGACATACGACTAATCGTTGGTCAAAGTATGCAAAAACACACTAAGTGTTGCAAAAAAAAAAAAAGTTGGCCAATTTTTTTATTTTTTTTTGGTACTGTTTTACTGCGCTATAAAAAAAAATCTTGCAGTTAAAAACCTTTTGGCAACGGCTTTATTTTCAATAAATCTAAACCCTAAAAATAAAAAAAACTTAAGCTAATGATAACAAGTCTTCAAACAAAAATGGACGTTTATGTATATAGAACACTTAAACCTAAAGTTTACAAACAAAACTTACTTCGAGTACTTTTTCAACCCCTAAAATGACGATCCGAGCGTTTACGTATCCTTGATGTATTGATCCTACATTATTGTACGCAAAAAAAAATATCATGTTTTATATAAAATATTGACGTTTCGGAGTCTTGACACACGACTAATCATTGGTCAAAGTATGGAAAATAACACTAAGTGTTGCAAAAAATAAAGTTGGCCAATTTTTTTTTTTGGTACTGTTTCTATAACGCAGTATTTTACTGCGTTATAATTTTTTTTTTCGGTACTCTTTTCTATAACACAGTATTTTACTGCGTTATAGAATTTTTTTTTCCTATAACGCAGTAAAATACTGCGCTATAACACTTAACGGCTCCGTCTCCGTAAAGTGCTATAGCGCAGTATTTTACTGCGCTAAAGGTACTTTGGTAACTTTTTTTTTGTTGGGATATTTTGGTTCAAAGTGATTTTTTTGGACATTACTCCTTAAAGAACTTATGTTCCGGTAGACATAGGGTTAAATATACCCCTTTGTTTTATTAGCCAACTTCATCCTTTATTGGTGAAAGTGAACAAATATATCCTGGTGGCTGTTGTTAACAAAGCTTACACCTGTACCCCTATTTGAATAGAAAATCCAAATCAAATTAAATTATCTGATTTTTAAAAACTTGTCCAATTTCTTTCATGACCCGACTCAGCCCCGGTTTCATCTTCTTCTCCGAGAAGAATGCTCAAAAAAATTATTGAATCAATCTCCTTCAATTCTCAATCAAATGAGCTCAAGTTTGAGATGCAACTTTCCCAAAATTCAGTGAACAAATCTCAACCACCAATTTCTTCAAACAAACATTGATTTTTTTTTCTTTTTTAATGTTTGTTTGAAGAAATTGGTGGTTGGAATTTATTCACTGACAAGATGATCAACTGATAAAGCATCGGATTTATCGCAACTGAACACATCATCACCGCCGTTAACCGTTTCCGATGAACAAACAACTCCACTATTCTGTACTTCTCCGGTTTCTAGTTCGTTATTTTTTAACTCTATAAGTAAAAGTAATTCTTCAGTTTCTGAGAACTGAATTTTCACAATTAATACTAGAGTTTTCAGAAATGGAAGATTAAATTATGGTACAAATGATCAGAATTTAAGGTGGTTGTGATTTGTGACGAAGGAGGCTAATTAAGGAAGGTACTTAGAGCCTGTTTGGATGGGCTTATGCCTATAAGTTGTTTGCAATAAGTTGGGTAGTCTAACTTATTTTTTTTGGCTTATAAGCTGTTTTAGATAAACTAAGTCAAATGGGCCCAATTATTTTTTTGAGCTTATTTTAAGCACAAAATGACTTTAAGCTGGCCAGTCAAACACTCAAAAAAGCTAAAAACAACTTATAAGCAATTTATTAGCAACTTATAAGCCAATCCAAACGGGCTCTTAACTCCATAAGTAAAACTAATTACCCATCTTGTATCTCGGCGGAATTATTGCGGCTTCATTTGGGGCGGTGTCTCTGCCTCCTTTCCTTTTTTATTGTTTACTATTCCCCTTTTTTCTTTTAATTTCCTTTCTTTTTTGTTCTGTTTTGTTTTTCCCTTTTGAGTGGTTTATTCTTTTTTTTTTTTTTGGTTTCCTTTCTATATTTTTATTTTTTTCCTTTTAAAGATTAAAAATAAAAAATAAAATATTAACTAAATATTTTTATATTAATAAAAATATGGAATTTAATAATTAGACTACAATAAGAAATAACTAAAAATTACTAAAGTAACTATCTTTTATATAAATATATTAATAAAAAATATTTTTTATATAAAAAATTGCAAATGAAAACAAAAATTTATATCTAAAATATGACTATTTTAGATATAAATTGTCATGTCAATAGATAGTATATGATATATACCATGTGGGTGTCATAGAGGACTGAGGAGTTTTTTTTCCCGAATAAATGAACCAATCCTCTATGATATCCTGTCAGTATATGATTATACCATGTGGGTATCATAGAGGATCGATGAGTGTTTTTTTATTTTTTGAAGAAATGAATCACTCCTGTGTCTTTTTCGAAGAAATGAATCACTCCTCTATGATACCCTGACAGTATATGAATATACCGTGTGAGTATCATAGAGGACGGAAGAGTGTTCTTTTTTGAAGAAATGAACCAGTCCTCTATGATATTCTGGCAGTATATGAATATACCGTGTGGATATCATAGAGGACCGAGGAGGGACGACATGGGAGGACACAATGTACATTCAGAGGGTACTTTTGTACTTATTTTTATTATGTAAAATATTTATCATGTCTGTACAAATATATGAATTACAATTTGAGAGGAACGTAAATACTGACATTGATAATTTTGTTTTTCAAAACTAAGGATGTAGTCGGAAATTGGTGGCTTTTAATTGGAGAAAACTATGAACAAATTGGTTTTTGGCCGCCAAGGGTCTTCACTGACTTGGCAAGTTTTGCTACGAATGTTGAGTGGGGAGGAGTTGTATATAGTCCACCAGGTGTACCTGCACCTCCAATGGGCTCAAGTTTTTTCCCCAGTGAAAACTCTGCTTATGATGCTTATTGCAGGAGCATTGCAATTATAGACGAGATAGGATGGACAGTTTACCGACATAGAGTAATCATATATGTCGATAATCATTTTATGTACAAGGTTTTATTCGAATGACTTTCAGGTGATTCAAAGTTTTTTGCTTTTGTGCTTTATGGTGGACCTAGTGAAAGTACACCCGTCTAAGCCTTGTTAGTTATTACTATAATAATATTTATGTTCGATGTCTGCTGAATATCGAACTTTCTTGATGAATTTATAATTGGATAGTTCTTCTATAGGTCCTTCACTAGCAATTCTTTTTGTTTTACATGCTTAATCCCGATTTGTTGTGGAGCTTAAGGATACTCAATTTGGTAAAACAGAAAATTGTTCAAGAAATGGAGATAGGCAGAAGAACATTTAAAGGCTGGACTCATTTTTCTATTAGTTCTCTTTTTCATAAATAATTTGTTATATTTCATTAATTGAGTGATAACTTTTTAACCAAAAAAGAAACAAATGAGGAAGAGGAAAAAAATAACTATTTTGATTGTTCTTGATCTGAAGAAAGTAGGAGTGAATAAAGATCGTTTATTTTTTTTCTTTTCTATTTTGGAAATAGGAACATCAATGTGTGTGTGTGAAGAAAGATTCATTATATTATTGAAGAAAAAGAAAACTAAGTTTACTTAGGCCAAGATGGATGGGTTAAAATTTACTAGACAATAGGTTATAATCCAACCTCTTCAACTATAAATTCTATTTTTTTAATTATAATTTTTAATTACCCCCCTCTCCCCCCTTCTAGACACTAGGAAATTCACCGCTTGACTCTCTGACTTTCTCCGTTTCAAATTGTTTGTCGTGATTATTAAAAATAGTTATCTTAAATTATTTACCGTTTTAGAATTTCAAGGCACAAGTAATTATTTTCTCTTCATTTTATCCTAAGTAGAATTTTGTCATTGACACATATTTAGAGTAAATATTTAATGGACAAACTTAGTAATAAATAAGAGTAAAGTTAGTCATTACCCTTCCTCCTTAAGATTTCTTAAGGGACGTGTATAACAAAAAAAACAACAAATAATTTGAGATGGACAAAGTATCAAAATTTAGCATTTTCTGAAAAATTTCACTATCGTCTGGTCATTATTTATATTCTGATCATGTGCTTCTTGTATCATCTGTGTCATCGTTGATAGCGTGATACCTTTTTGAACAGTTTAACATGTGAAGAGTTTTTGTTCTTTAAACTGTTTGTGGAAATTCTACATTGAACCAAGCTCTTTCGATCTATTACAGTGATTATCCATCTTCCTCTCTGTAAAGGGTTGTCATGTAAGTAGTTAGCTCTCTTTAGTATTACAGAGAGGTTGTAGTGTCTTCAAATAATTTCATATTTTGTATGCAATTAGTTTCTTACTGTACCAGATGTACTTTCAGAAACTTGTAGAATTGGTTTTAGTCAATTTCAGCTATGACTCCATGAATTGTGTCATTAAAACTCTATAGCAGATGTAGCCATGTGTGTAAACTTCCTCAAGAAGCTAGACATAAATCTCATAATTGGTAATTTAATTTTAAGAACCCATTTGGCCATAAGAATTATTCACTTTTTTCCGGAATTTTTTTTCACTTCTTTAAAATATTGGTGTTTGGCCATAAAAATTCCAACTACAACTTGAAGTTGTGTTTGGAATTTGAAAAACAAGAAAAACTCGTTTTTCACAACCAAAACAAGTACATTTCAACAAAGAAAACACAATTTCAAAAACTATGGCCAAACACAACTCCAACTCCAAAATTTCAAAAAACTTGAAAAAGTTTTTGGTTTCTATGGCCAAACCCTACTAATAGAAAGCAAATGTATTAAATTGGTCAGGATGATTTTTTTTGGATTGAATTCATTCTGACAATGACTGTCTTACTTATGCAAACCGTGGAGGAGATCAGCGCTTGAACGCAGTGAAGCTTACCCCTATGTTGTGGCATGTACAGGTGCATTTTGCTACGAACACTGATTATTATAACAGTTTTGCTTAAAGGAAGCTTCAGATAACCGCCCAACTCACATTTTTTTTGTGTAAATAACTGTTAATAGGGTGTGCTTATGTTTGTAAAGACAAGTGCTCAGCCCAATTATCAGAAAAATCAATTTTTTTGTGGTCGCCTTTTGTTATTAACTATTCAGAATACCACATGCTGATTGATACATATTGTGTCGACTGAATAACTCTAAAATTTGACGCCACTACATAATAAATTTATCCATTTTCCCCAATAATGGATATAGAAGTTGAAATTTTTTATCGATGTAGTGAAAAAATCAGAATAAACTTCTAATAGTTGAGTTTGACTGACTACGCTACTCAGGGATGGATCTTTAGTGTTGGTTATGGGTTCATTTAAACTTAGCAGCTTTTGCTTTAACTGTGAATTTGGTTACTAATGTAGTATTAGCTTAACATCTCTATACGAACTTATAAACTTTACATTCTAAATTTGCATATGTTGCTAGTTAGTTTCTGCGTGGATATTTTTTCCAACCAATATGTTATATTATCTAATGAAAAATGAAATTTTCATGTTCATTTTGCCCCAGTTTGAGTATTGGCAAAGTGCCGGCACCATACTATATCTGTAGCTGTCAATAGGTTGAACATCCTCATTTCATTAAACTACTCCTGTCTTCCCTTGATGGACTTTGCTTGAGGGGTAATGCAGTTTTGATTATTGTGTAAAATATGTTTGATTGTAGAATCTAAGCTGCAACTTGTTTTATGTTCGGTTTTGGAATTTACTTGAGTTCTTCTACTTCTGTAGATGTTATCGAGAGGCTTGACGTTTTGAGAGGCCGAGAAATGGCTTCGTTGTACTCTTGGTCTTACAAGAGGTAAGAATTGTTCAACTGTTTTAGTTTTGTTGTCAAATTTGGCTTTAAATGAAAGATATAATTACAGTCCATGGGCTTAATATTTGTTTGATTATGAAAAACAGAAACTACAAGAATGGATTCGTCTGGCATGATCTTTGTGAAGCTGACCTCATTCTTCCTGCTCATGGTAATGAATATGTTCTTAAAGGCTCAGAGCTTTTCAATGATCTGATGCAGGTATATTATACCTTCTTTATAGCAATGTATGATTTGAACCACATGATTGTTAGTGTAATTGCAAGTGTCACTGCAAGAAATAAGAACAATGGATGAGTTTGGCTGCATTAATTCTTCACTGGAAGTCCCTTGCAAAATAGTTCTTTCCCTTTTATTCTTTCTCTACATAGGTCATCACAAACTACCTCTCTATCTTTACAAGGTAGAGGTAAGGTCTGCGTACACTCTACCCTCCCAGACCCACCTGGTGGGATTATACAGGGTATGTTGTTTCATTGTATTTGGTGAAACAGATCCACGGGCAAGAGTTGAACGCCATTCAGAGTGGCGCTAAGAAAATAATCATTTCTACTCCTACTTTTGTTTTGGTGTCAATGAGAAGGTATACGAGCCACTCCCTAGCAGTACTATTAATTGATTCCTCTGCCGAAAGTTCTAATACTAGCTTGTGCACTCAAGTTGTTGATGGACCATCGTTTGAATGGAAATTTACGTACAATGGAAATAAGAGAACACTATGTTTGAGGAAACTTTACGTATACAATGCGCATGTTCCTCATTTATGTCTTACTTATAAATAATGTAAAGTTGGTTTTTCCACATTGTTACTGCGTAAGTCGATGTAATTCTGATTCTAAGATACAAAAGAGTTGGCTTAATTTTTCCCTTGCAAATTAGAGTTAGTTTGGTTTTTCCTCTTGCGAACTAATGTTGTTGGGCTCGTGCTGGCACATGCTCTTTTATCTAGTTAGAATAATAGACGAGATGGGACTAGTTTATGAATTTTGATCATGTGGCCAACATTAATTGAGGAGATCCGAGGGTGGAGAATTGTTTCCATTTCATTTTTTTTTTTGCACGAATTTCCCTTCAAAGGCGCTGGTCTTTAATTTTTGTCCTTCGCTTAAAATAGTGGCCGAAAATACCCCGAGGTTCTATGTTCAAAGCCTCGCTTAGTTAGAAAAAAATTCGCAAGGCAAGGCTTCGCGAAATTTTGCAAGACATGATTTTTTTTTTAATCTGCTGAAATTCTACAAAAGTTAGCCCTTACCCGAAGAGGCCTAATTTTGCTACGAAACAGTGCCTTGCAATTTTTTTTCTTTACTAAGACAGGGTCTGAACCCAGAACCTCGGGGTATTTTAAGCGAAGGGCAAAAATTAAAGACCAGCAATTTGAGGGACAAAAATTAAAGACCACCCCAAAATAAGGCCAATCATGCAAATTTCCTTTCCATTTCATATTGTTTTGGGGTGGGCCTAGACAAGGAATTATGGAGTCAACTATTGGTTCCTAACACGGGGCTGAGCCCAAATTAGTTTAATAGTTAACTATTTAAAGTTGGGAAAAGACATGATGTGGCCACTAGTCCAAAAGAAAAGCCCCAAAAGGCCTCATTTTAAGATAATGACCCGAAACATCCCTCAAGTTCGAACTAAAGACAAGTGGTAGCTAACCCTCTGTTTGGATGGTTGTTTCTCGTGGTTCATTAATGTACAGTATGGATGGTACAGTTGTCACACCCCATTTTAACCGGGAGGTTAAAGTAGAAGCATGACGTATTGGAGATTCCTATTTTTTGTGTTTGTTGTTAAAGGAGTCGCCACCTAATTATTTACGGTGAATTAGGACACCTAAAGTTTATTAAAGTTATTTTTAAAGTTAGCTCTGTTTAAGGTCTGCGAAACTTAAGATTCTGGACAAGGGTTCAATTAGTCTAAAGAGAAGGTATTAGGCACCCTTTAAGACCCATTAACAATGGTTAACCGACCGGACTTATAATTAATTAGGCTAAGTGTAAATATAGTATTATAGAAAAAGAAAGTAGCTTTGTAAGTATGGCTAAAGTTATAGACAGACATGTAAGAATGTTATTTAAAATAGAACTTATAGAAAATAATAATTTGTATAAAAGAGTACTTTTAATGCTATTTTGAAATACGACTTATAAATATTGTTAAGGTTTCAACTAATGATGTTATTTTAAAAATAAAGCTTGCCAAAGATAGTTTACATATGAGTGGACAAAAATGTGAATTTATGCAGCGTTTTGATAGATATTTGAAACAATTCAAATGGTGAGATATTAACGATTTTTGTATTTTAGGAGTATGGATGAAGTACGAAAATAATTAATGCGAGTTTTATTTTATCTCTTTCATTATTTCTTATAAACTATGCTCAATCAAAGTATGTGCAATTTGGATAAATCTAAAAAAAGTCATTTACAAACGTGTGCTTTAATTCATATTGGCCTATTCATTACGTTTGAATTCTTTAAGATAGTGAAAATAAATTATGATTCCCTTAGCTAGAAAAATGTAGTCATACTATTTTTTTAAGAATCAATTGTTCGAATATATAAAAATATTATAGATGCCATAAATGACTATAATATAGAAGGAGAATGAAATCTATGGGGCTACTCGTGAGTTTCTCTCTTAAGTTAAGCTACCCATTATGCTAAAGTTAAACCCACTAATTTATTAGAATTCATCTAAGTTAATAAAAATAAGATAAATGTTAGTCATACAAACAAATAAGAATACACAACAACAAAATAAGGAAGAGAGGAAAAGAGTAAATGGGTACGGCCCATTTATTAAGGCCCAATTGATGCGAACTGTTTATGCTATTGGGCTTCGGCCCAAATTTTATGTATTGTTGTGGCCCGTTTGCCACCTATTGGGCCTTGGCCCAGATTTTGTTTTCTATTTTTTGGCTGTGGATTGGGCTGCTATGATGGAGATCATGTTGGGCTGTTGGCCCAACGCCAAATGTGGAAGGAGACAAGTCCGAGGGACTCGTATGCGATAGCCATGCATAAAAAATGAAAAGAAAAGGATTAGTATGGGATTAATAAATAAGACTAAAAATGTAGAATATACACTCAAAACAAATCAGTAGATTATGTATATATTGTGCATATTTAGATATATCTCATGTATGTTCATAAGTCTAAACAACATCAATGTAAAAACAGTAGCTAAAGCAGGGAAAAGTGCAGCAGCAGGTGCATTATTTTGCACCACCAAAATGCAATCTCTCAATTGCATTTAGAATTCGAAATTCTCAGTTCATGCAAAGTAAAAAAGGGGTAAAGGATGAGTATTTTTTTTTTACACTGAAATATAAAGATAACAAGCTCAAAAGCTATCGAATTCTTTTGTATTTATTATAGTTATACTTCTTAGTTCACTTTTAAGAGAACAAACTGCCAACTGTATTCACTTGATCAGGCTTAACAAAATAACTGGAGACATGAGATGCCACTCACATATATGGACTGAGAAATTCAGAAGGAAGACTATACTATCAACAGATGGGGAGGATTAAACCAAATACCAAGTATGACAGTATTCCACTATTGAAACAAATGCTTAAAACAGAACAAACATATATTGCATTTTAATCATTTTAGGCATGTCGGGATACGGGAACGATTTTCAACATCCTCAATATGTTTCAGCTCAAACAGAGGTAAATTAGAATGTCTAAGCATATTCCAAGGTAACTTGCTCTTTAACACTTCCCTATGCTAGGCTGATTTGTTTACTTATGTAGCAATTCGTAATCATCCAAAAGGGGTCCCATGGTGTTGTTATTCCGTGAAAAGGGATCTTAGTAGT
The DNA here is from genome assembly GCF_019175385.1 of Lycium barbarum. Taxonomy (NCBI): domain Eukaryota; kingdom Viridiplantae; phylum Streptophyta; class Magnoliopsida; order Solanales; family Solanaceae; genus Lycium; species Lycium barbarum. Next base: position 4,660,851 of record NC_083340.1, read on the forward strand.
CCAAAGTAGGTAGTACTTAAGCCTTGAGGGTAGACAGTTGTGAGAGAGCACACATCAAGTCAACTGTTAAAATAACTTCAACTCGGACTGCTTCAAAATCATACAACCAGTTCTCTTTATAAGGTCAAACGTAAACAATCCCAAAAAAACATTTAAAGATATCAGATTAACACCCAAAGAAGAAGTAAGAGATAATAATGCATCCGAGTTATTCTACATTATAGGCATAGGAATCTTAAGACCACGTGAGACCTATTACTTTATCTTATCAATCTGTTAATCAGCCTACCGGTCCTTCGTCTACCTTCTAAATAAACTAGTTCCGTCATTAGCCCATTATACTACCTTATTCAGGATAGGACTTTTGTTTCTAATGAACTAGATGCTTAGATATGGACCCTGTTTTCAATCCTTTTATGCAACTGAACTTTTTAATATGGAACCTGTTAAAAGTCTTTTCAACCTATACTAGTCCATTTTTAAATAAACTTATTCCTTTCAGTTGTTAATCTACCTTTAAATGGCCTAACCAGTATATATGATCTAACTCAAGTATGAAGTAAATTGAGAACGGATTTCAGAATCTTTCCGCACCTAGAGTAAACTAGGCTAAACTGATAATATAAACCCAATATTCCTGTTTAAACGAACATGGTCGATTTAAGTTGAATCGCAATTAGTAAATCACTAAAACGTAGACTGGTCATATATATTACCTAAAGAATGAAGATCAAATGACAAAACCATCAGCCGCAGAGAACTAAAGAAAATTGAACTTAAACTAAGTTAACATATGAACACACAAACACTATTAACTGCTGTTAAACTGCAAAATCTAAACTAAACTAAGACATGAACCTACAAACATTATTAGAACTGAAACTAAACTAACTAAACCTTACATGCATAATATTCTACATTACTGAATTGAGATTCAGCCAAATTGAAACAACAAACACACGAACATATGAGAAACTTCAGATTTGAAAGAAAACGAACACACTGACACAATCTGCTACCTATACTGATCATAAGTAAGGCAGAAAATACCTTTTTACAACTAGAAATCATCCACTGAAACCTAGTAACATTCGTTTACGACATATTATGTCCTTAAGGGACGGCTTCGACTAATAGAGGACCCTACTTGAGGAAAACGATTAGTTACATACAAAGTCCACCCCTATGAGGTTATATCAACATAAGATTACTAATTAACTGATTTACAAGTCCATACATACAACTCAAACTAATTCAAGAAACGCAAATATACATGCTCATTGGTATCCTAGCAATTAAACTGAAACAGATCCAACAAACCAATCTTAAGCGTAAGCAATGGGCTCAAGACCTACTGACCAACTAAAAAATAGAACAAGGTCTAATACATGCCTGTTGATGTAACTACACTCAGAATTCAGATTTGGAATCAAACAGAATTCAAAAAAAACAACATCGACATGTTGTATAATCATTTTGTCGTATTTAAATCTAAGCAGATTACATTCGTCGCAGGGTCACTACTTAGAACAAACAGAGTAAAGAGGGATAGTTCAGAACTGTTTTAACCATATACACAGTATACCTAAAATATACACATCAGGGTGTGTATATCGGGTGTATGTCGAATGTATACCTTCTGCTTACCTTGATATCCCTGGTATATCCTATGTATATTCGACTTTTAAATAAGTTCTAAGTCCTGCAAATTCAGTCTAAGCATCCAAACTACAGTGTACATCTTTTAAATTCATTTTAGCAATTATCATCCTATCCTAACAGCTCCCAAACATCAAACAAACAATACAACAACAAAGAAAATATATAACTACTAAAGATGGAAAAATAAATTAAATTTTTTAACCGAAGCAGAAACTAAAGACTACAAGCGATAAATGTGTCGAGGTTTACCTTTTTGGTGCGCAATGAACCGAGGCGTCGGGGTCTCAAACCTACTCTCGTTGGGAATAGATTAGGACTCGATACAAATGAATCCGAAAATCTCTGTCGCGGCCAAAGTCCACCAATACAGAACGGATGTTTGACGTTCTTAAAGTTAGAACGATAATCGAACGAATGAAAGTCGTAAAATCTAAGGAATTCTGGAAAAATTTGAGGCGGTTAGAACTTGTGTTTTGTAAGGGAATTTTTTGTAGATTCCAGATCTTTTTCTCCGTTTTTCCTTTTGTGTCTGTTCGATCTCCCTCTCTCTTTATAGAGTGAGGAGAGGGGGAGCGTAAGAGGGAGAGACAAAGAGGACAGGCATGGGGGGACAAGGGTGAGTGGAGGAGAGCGGGTGACGTGGGAGGGACAATGGGGAGTGGAGAGAACGTGAGGCGTGGGAGAGAGACGAAAGGGACGAAGAGGGAGAGAGCTGAAGAGAAATGGGGGGGGGGGGGGGGGGGGCGGCTGTGGTGAGTGGAAAAGAAAGAGAGGAGAGTGAGGGATTAGGGTAAGAAGAAAAAGGGATTGGGTTGGGCCGGTCGGGTCATGGTGTTGGGCTGGACCGGTTAATTAAAGTGTGGGCTGGTGGGGAATCCGAATTTGGGCCTTTAATTGGCTGAAATTGTTGATCCTTCCTCCTCTATTTAATTATTCTTTGGGCTTTTAACTTAATAACTAGTACAATGTATACTATGATAATTAGTGATAATATGTAAAAAATAAAAGACTTGATAAAGTATAATTAATTTAACGAGTACAAAGTCCAAAAATAAAAATGATGACGAGTCATTTAAAATTTGTGATAATGTAATACTAGTAATGTTGATAGCAAAATAGTGAAAATTAATAGTAGTGAAAATAAAGTGTTTAGCTCGTCAGTAAATTTAGACGTCCGAGTGAATAAAATTAAATAAAGGAGGGACAAAATTGGGTGTCAACAACAGTATGGTGTTGTATTGTATTGTACTGTATTAATGAACATAATGTTTGGATAGACTGTATCGTTTGTTCTGGTTTAATAATATTTGTATTGTTTGGTTGACTGTATGGTACTGTATAATAACTTGTAAGTTTACTAAAATACCCTTAACTCCTGATTAGAAATTAGTTTATATATATTAATAAAACTCAGGTAAAGAATAAAATAGGAACTTTAAAAGATAAGTAGGTAGTCAGTGGGGGTGGTGGAGGGGTAGGTGGTGTGAGATGGGTGGTTGTGGGATGAGGGTGAGGGTGGGGGTGAGGGGTAGTGGGTGGTAGAAGGGTGGGTGGTTGTGGGATGAGGATGGAGGTAGTGAGGGTGGGGGTGAGGGGTAGTGGGTGGTAGAGGGGTGGGTGGTTGTGGGATAAGGGTGGGGGTGGATGGTAGGGAGGGCGTGGGGTGGGGGTGAGTGGTAGGGTAGGGGTGAAGTGGGGTAGATGGTGGAAGGTGGGGTATAATGGGGAAATGAAATACGTAACCACGGAAAAACCACCAAATCCGTGGTTACAAAAATTAGGACTTTTTATGGTTATATAACCATGGGATGAACCACGGGTTTACAACACAATACCATATAATTTTAAGAACAATGGAAACAAACATGGTTTCATACAAAACCATACATTAATGAACCACGGGAAACCACCATCCAAACAGGGGGTAACATTCCCATCTAAGCTCGCATCAGATCTAGAGAGAGAGAGAATTCAAGTGACAATTTGTCGGCCATGCTTTAACGCCCATTTCAGCTCACATTTTCGATCGATCTTTCTTTTCTCGTCTTGTGTTTCTTTGATCCCCTACCTCGATTTCTTCTTTCATAGATCTGTGCATTACAACCTTTCTGGTGTGTATGTACTTCAACCCATTTCAATTTTCACAAGTTTTTTTCCTATTTTTGTTGGTAATTATTCTACTTCTTGGATTTTTGAATTTAATGGCGCAGATGTAGAAAATTATACTTTCAAGTCACAAGTACGATCAAAGTGAAGCAAATCAGAGCTAGAACAAGAGCAAACATCTCTTTTAACATTAGATATGGTGGATAAGTTTCTAGGGTTAGATGGCGAGGCAGCGTGACGATGGAGGAGCTTAAATTGGCGCCTTATTTGTAATTTGAATCTTTTTTCAGCGTCTAAGTTCTCGCCTTCATTTTCACTGTTAATTTTTGTGCCTCTTTAAAATTTTCTGCTACTCTTTGGTTCTTGCACTTATCTACCCCTCCCCCCCCCCCCCCCCCCCCTCTCTCTCTCTCTTTTTCTCTGTTTTGCTTCATTCTTTCCCCTGTGATTAATTGAAGTTCACTCTACATTCATTTGGATTTATTTGGACTAGTTGGTTTCTTCTTATCTAAACAAAATTAATGTTGAAATGGACCTTGTTGCTGTTGAAAACATGTATAACATGTGTATAATAATTGTATAATATGTTTATATAAGTGAGTATATATTGATTATACATTTATTATGCACAAATTATACAATAATGATACATTTTCTATACATATACTGTTGTGATACATATTCTATACAACAATGATTGAGCTTATATACGTATGATACATTTTCTGTACATATACTGTAGGGATATATATTCTATACAATAATGATACAGTTTCTATACGTATGATCCATTTTCTATACATATACATTAGTGATACATATACAACAATGATACAGTCTATACACATATGCTGGAATTAGTTGAAAAATGGCTAGAAAATGAAATTATTTTGAAAAGGCTAAAAAATGTCTTTTAAGATTCTTGGGTCATTGGGTGTCAAAGTTTCACCTGGAGGGCCATTTGTGTCCTTTTCCCATTAAAGTTATCATTTCATTAACTTTGGAGAAATGAATGCTTATGGATTTATGAAATGAATGCTTATGGATTTATAGCCCTAATATTCCACAACCTAATTAAGTGTAGATCAGAAGGTTTAATTGACTAAAAAAGAAGCTGTTAGAGATTGCTTTAGAAAAAAATCAAGATCCAACAGATGAAAGTCTCGGAAGCGTTCAACGATTATGTTGGCTAAATCACATCAATTTTCGACTATCTTATTATTGTTGTTGTTGTTTTTTTTTTTTCTCTAAACCATAAGGGTCGAATGCCTTTCCCTTTCTTGCTTCATGGGCTTAATATACTTGAATCCAATTCACATAATTAGTCGGACCCAACCGACAAATCACTTTACTGTGTACACGTAATATTCTGAGTTAAAAGATTGTCATCATCTATAGGAAAAATATCATTGGATGAATACTTTAATATTTTATTCATTTTATTATCAGAATTATTCAAAGTTGGTGTGTCAAGTTCTTTTCTTCTTTCTCTTTATTTTTTTCATTCTTTTTTTAGGCCAAGAAATTGGCAATCCCTCAAATACTTTAATAGAGAAATCCAGTCACTAAGCAGAGCTAAAGAGGCTAAGTAAATTTCTCCAAATTAAATTTTGATACAGGGAGTGATAATACATGGTTAGAAATTCTTTTCAGATTATATATAAATGTCAATGATCAATTTTCATCAATTGAAAAACCTTTGTAAATTTAGTCAAATCTGATGAAATATATGTTCAGATTGTTATTTTGGATATTACTTAAAAATGAGCAATGGACATTTATTAAATACAGCTTTTGCAGATTCTGTTAATTACCATAGGTAAGAAGATTATATTAATTTAATATCTTGAATAATAGCCAATTTAATCTCTTCTACACCTTTATATAACACCTCGCATTTAGCAAAGTTCTCATACACCTAGTAATCAAGTCAAGTGTTTAGAGCTTTCTTGTTATGTTAATTAGTTTGATTTTTTTTTTTTAAAGACCTTATGTTCATGCCTACAAAAAAATGATTGAATTCAAGAGGCATCAAAGAATTGTTCAACAAACTTTGCTGGTGCTATATTTCCTTTTGTGTTGTAATGAGGTACAAGGAGAAAAAAAGATATCCAAATTAGACGATATGGAGTTAGAGAAACAACTATTACTTCTGAACAAGCCAGCAATCAAAACAATTAAGGTATTTGTTTTGTGTTCATAGTATTTGTAAATCTTATGAGACAGTATTATTTGATAATATCACCTTTACCAGGGGAAAATTCCTCTTTCACATTGTTTTTTTTGGTTAAACGAACCTTACTTTCTCCCTCTCATTTTTTCTGGGTAAATTTTTGTTTCATTTGAAAATTGAACACTGGTACATCATATATATATATATATATATATGCAGACAAATGCATAATAATGGTAGATGAAAACTTTATTCGACTTGAAAAGTCGAATGTCAATATATTTTTAAAAAGATACTAGTGTCGTCATTTCGTAATAATTGTTTATATTGATTTTGTTTTGTATTTAAAAGGTACATATGGAATATCAAGATGTATAATTACTGTAACTGAGGTAAATTATTTATGATTTTTTTGTTCACAGACTACATATGGAGATATATATGACTGTATAGATTTCTACAAACAACATGCGTTTGATCACCCCTTGTCGAAGGACCATAATTTTCATCCTAAGGCATATCTCTACTCTCTTTTTACTTTTAATTTTTTTGTACAAATGATTTGTTTTTGGTCAAGGGACAAGGATATGGAATTGTTGACATTTAATAAACATTTGGTTGAACAGATGAAACCTACTTTATCTAGGATAAAGCAAAACTCAGATGCCTCGACAACAAGTAGGTCATCGACAATATGGTCAAAAGATGGAGGTTGTCCTTCCGGAACTGTTCCCATTAAGAGAATTACGAAGGATGATCTTATTAGACAAAGAAGTATGCCACCGCCAGAAAATGTCAAATTCAACGCTCAATTTGTTGGCGTAAGATAATTTATGAACAATTTAATGCTTTTGCTTGAATAATTGATACCAAACATGAGAATTCATTGTTCTATATATATATATATATATATATATATATATATATATATATATATATATATATATATATATATATATATATTCGTTTATTTATAGATAAGAAAAACAATTCATGCACAAACATAAACAAGTTTAGTTTTCAATTATCGTGGCAAAACTCATATATTGCAATACATATGTGCAGAGCAATAACATGAGTAATGAGCAAAAACGAAGCTACATATCTTCACAAGGATATAAGGTACATGACTATGAAATATTGTCATGGTTTTACTTTTCGGTTTTGTGATTGCTTTCCTAATCTGTTTCTTCTAATTGGATTTGAAGTAATAAATGCAATAAGTTATCCTTATAGTTTAATTTACAATCAGGAGTTCTTTTTCAAAATATCAAATTGTGATGTCAAGGTCTATGCATTTACCTTTTTGAGATAGGCATACATGATATAAAAATAGTTAATTAAGTTTTCGAGCTTAGGGGTTGGGCTTTGGAACCTCATGTTGTAATCCGAAAGAAAGAAAATAACTTGCGGTTTCAGTGTTTATATAGGGGCTAATTTGGATAATATGTAGAAGTTAATATAAAAGTTTTTATTTTTTTTTATTTTTAATATTCAGCGTGCAATAGTTCAAACTCGAAAAGATCCATATAACAGATTTGCGGGTGCTGGAATGGCAACTAGTTTGTACAATCCTCACGTTGAAGGCAAACAACACAGTGCTTGTCGACTAAAAATTTATAAAGGATCGGATGTCTTACAAGTTGGTTGGAGAGTAAGTTTAACTCACCTTTTTATCCGTAATTTAATTGTTTGATTGAAAGAATATCTCTAAGAAGTCAATTAGAAAGTTTATTATAAATCCATATATACTCACTTCTTACAATGTCGTTGTTTCGTATTTTAGGTGGATCCAACATTATATGGGGACAATAAAACTAGACTTTTCATACATTTTCAGGTAACTTGTCTTAATACTTTGATGATTTCAATCTAGAGATCATGAAACTAATATATCTTTTTGTTTAGTTATTTTCCTTCATGTGCGAGAGTTCAAGTATAAGATATGTCTTTTTGTTTTTTAGGCAGGTAAAATTCATTGTTTCAACACATTATGTCCTGGCTTCATAATAGTAAACACTGAGATACCTCTTGATATGTCATACGAAGACCATCTTTCACAACGTGGGGTGAAGATAGGGGAGGACACAATGTACATTGAGAGGGTACTTTTTGTACTTATTTTTATTGTGTAGTTTTTTTTTTTTTTTTTTTTTTTTATCATGTATATACAAGTATATGGATCTCAATTTGAGAGGCATATAAATAATGACATTGACATTCTTTTTTTTTTTTTTCAAATAAGGATCTAGCCAATGGAAATTGGTGGCTTTTAATGGAAGAAAACTATGAACAAATTGGTTTTTGGCCACAATGGATGTTCACTGACTTGGAAGGTTTTGCTACGAATGTTGAGTGGGGAGGAGTTGTATATAGTCCACCAGGTGTACCTAAGCCACCAATGGGCTCAAGCTTTTTCCCCCGTGAAAACTTTGCTTATGATGCTTATTGTAGGAGCATTGCAATTATAGACGAGATAGGAGGAACAGTTTACCTACATAGAGTAATCACACTTGTGGATAATCATTTTATGTACAAGGTTTTATTTAAACGACTTTCGGAAGGTTCAAAGTCTTTTAGTTATGTTGTTTATGGTGGACCTGGTGAGACTGTACCCGTCTAAGTCTTGTTAGTTATTACTATAATAATAATATTTATGTTCAATGTCTACTGAAATATCGAGCTTTCTTGATGAATTTATAATTGGATAGCTCTTCTAGAGGTCCTTACGTAACTAACAATTTCTTTTGTTTTACATGCTTAATTCCGATTTGTTGTGGAGCGCAAGGATATTCAATTTGGTAAAAAAAAAAAAAAAAAATTGTTCAAGAAATGGAGATAGGCAGAAGAACTTTCAAAGACTAGATTCATTTTTGTAGTAATTCCCTTTTTTAATGAATAATTTGTTATGTTTCATTAATTGAGTGATAACTTTTTAACCTAACAAGTAACAAACGAAGAAGAGGAAACAAATCATTTTGATTGTTCTTGATCTAAACAAAGTGGGAGCGAATTAAAGATCGTTTATTTTTCTTTTCTATTTTCGATATGTGAAGAGTGGTGCGGGTGTGTGAAGAAAGATCCGTATTGAAGAAAAAAAAGGTTTACTTAGAACAAGATGATTGAGTTAAAATTCACGATGTACACAGTGGGGTATAACTTATAACCCAATCCATTCAATTCTTATTAACTCTTTTTTTTCTTATAATTCGCTAATATCTTTTTTTCCTGAGCTAATACCTATTGGACACCTAAACTCCTATGAGAGTGTACCAATTTGACACAATTTGCTGACGCGGCAAATTGTGTGTTTGACACTTTCTTTGAGCACGTACACATCTAAAAAATGGTTACGCTTTTTTTTTTCTCCCCTCATCTCTCCCTTTCTCTTTTTACATATTTTCTTTTCCTTATCCTCCATGGTAATGAAAACTCAAAACTCTTCTGTGCGATATTAGCATCACATTCAACTACTTCAATAGCAACACATTTAGAAAACTCCTTCATCCGGTGAAAATGCAAATAGTTCAAAGCTTCCTTTAATAGAACCAAACATAAATGTAAGCATAATGAAATTAAATTCCTTTTACAGTTTCTTGTAAAAATTTCCCCATTCCTCTATTGGAGTATGTGTATATTTGTGTATCTACTTATGATGTAAAACTATAGCTGTATCTGAAGGTGAATATTTATATATATAGGTAAGATGATATCATATATAGAGAGAGGAAAAAGGAAGAGTGATTCCTTTTCTCTTAGATGTTCTACTCTGCAACTTATTTGTATTTCTCTCCTAACAGATTTTAACATTAACAAAGAAGAGAAAAGCAAAGTTGGGTGACATTCAGGTTCATTATGGATGAAAAGTTGCAGCAAAAATTGGAAGAAAATATTGGGAGAGAAAGAAAGAGAGATAGAGATTTGGGCCTCATTTTCTTTACAACTTATTATTTGGGATTAAAATCCACATATGCTATCAAATTGGTTACTTTTGCTTGTCAGTTGCGCACGCGTTTTACTTTGTGTCTGTCTCACAAAATTGTGTCAAATTGGTACATTTTTTGAGGAGTTTAGGTATCCAACAGGTACTAGCTCAAATTAAAGTGTCTAAATGAAAAATTCACACAAATTTAGGGGGCTGCATATGCATTTGGCCATTTTAGAATAATAATAGACGAGATGAGGATAGTTTACGGTTTCCAATCATGCGGCCATGATCAATTGAGGAGATCCGAGGGTGGAGAGTTGTTTGGCTTTGGGTGGGGCCTAGACACGAAATTGTGTTTGGGGCCTAATATTGGTTCATAGCATGGGCCCAAGTCCAAATTAGTTTAAGAAATCATTTCATTAAGGGCAGAGTGACATATATATACGTAAGAATAGGGTATATTTACAAAATATAATGAAACTTTTCAGTTTAAAAAACATAATTATAGATTTCTTACAAAACATATACGAAAATTTTTGCTCAAAATTTTGTGTATGAAATATGTACATCTCGCTCAAAGCTTAAAATTTTCGCTCAAAATTTTATGTATGGAAACTGTATGAAATATGTATATCTGGCTCAAGGCTTAAAATTTTGCTCAAAATTTTGTGTATGAAATATGTATATCTCGCTCAAGGATTAGAATTCTCACATTTTTTTTCGTACATGACTGTATAAAAACGGTATGCAATATGTTTATAACTGTATAAATTTTGTACAAAGTTCAAGCTAGCTTTTTGGAAATTTAAAACAACTACAATAACATTGGATACAACTTTTATACAATGTTGATACAAATTTAATACAACTACAACAATAACATTTGACAACAACATAAATCAATCAAAAAATATTGTGGCAATCCGAATTAGAACGCAACAGATTTACTTCTACTTGGTGTAGTGACACACAACAAAGGCTAAGCCCAAAATCAAGAGGGGCACAACGATCTGCAAAATCTTGATAGCAAATTCTGAAGACTTCTCCGTATTTTATGGGGCTTGTTGTGGAGGAATGTAAGCACGTTTTAGAGGAACTGTTGACGCATCAATATCTCCAATGTAATATTTATCCATCATCTCTCTAGCGGAATCATTGTGGCTGACATCTTCAAAGTCAAAAGTTGCATTGGTGGAGTTCTTGGAGGAAACAGAGAACAAAGAGAAGGGAAGGAAAGGGTAGGGCAGATCTGTATGAAATAGAGAAGGGGAAGGGGAGAAGGGTGGGCTTTTATTTTTTTTCAGACCTGGTATGTTTTGTAGTTAAGTTGTTATGTTTTGTAAATAAGGAAAAATATCCTTATATTTTGTAAATAAGGAAATATATGTAATTAAGAGTCTTAACTATTATTATTAGGTCATTTTCCCTTTCATGAACTATGGAATGAGCTTAATGGATTTATATATTACTAATATTCCACGACCTAACTAAGTGTAGATCAGAAGGTTTAATCATTTTTTTGTGCAGAGTGCCCTACAAATGCACTGGTCTTTAATTTTTGTCCCTTTCGGCTAATATCATGAGGTTTGGGGTTCGAACCACGGCTCAGTAAAAAAAAAAAAAAAAAAAATTCGCAAGGCAGAGTTTTGTAGCAAAGTTAGGCCTGTTCGGGCTAAAGTTAGGACTTACGGCAGAGTTTTGCCGGCAGGTATAAGGCAAAACTCTGCCTTAAGGAGAGTTTTGGCATGCCTGAAGGAAAACTCTACCTGATCAGGCAGAGTTTGACTCAAACTCTGCCTGATCAGGTAGAGTTTGCGTAAGTTAGAGTTTTAAACTCTGCCTGAAGGTAACAAAACTCAGCCAGAGTTTTGTATGCAAATCTTTGCCAAAAGAAACCAAACTCAATCTTACAATTTTTTTTTTTAAATTTTTGACTGAGCGGGGATTTGAACCAAAAACCAAGCAGTTCTAACGAAGGACAAAAATTAAAGACCACCAATTTAATGAGAAAATATTAAAGACCAACCCAAAATAAAGGCATTCCTGCGAATTGCGTAGGTCTAATTGACTAAAAGAAGGTGTTAGGCATTTCTTTAGTCTTAATAATTAGGGGAAAGGACACATTTGGCCACTGGGCCATAAATAATCTCACACGCTGACCTATCTATTCCCAAACTAAAAAATTAGCCCATAAACTATTTTCATCCGCTAGCTAAAATCTATAGCAAGTCTTTTGTGGCCATTTTTAGTAGCCACAAAAGATTTAAAAAGTCGCCACTAAAAGCCTAGGCGCTTTAAAAAAAAAGACTTTTTGTGGGGACTAAAAGTCGCCAATAAAGGGTTGCTATAGAAAAATCAGGCTTTTTAGTGGCAATTAAAAAAGTTGCCACTAAAGGTTAAACATCTCAAAACATGTATAATATGTGTATGTTTAGTAGGAAATATCTCAAAAAACACCGAGGCGATTTTTGTATATAATATGTATCATTTGTGTATAAAAATATGTATTAGTACCTATCTGTAATGTGTAGAAATAGTATAAAATATGAATCACTCAAGTATGTATCATTTTTGTATATAATATGTATCATTTGTATATATAATGTGTAATATAGAATAGAAAATTGTATCATTTTTGTATATAATATGTATCATTTTTGTATAGAAAGTGTATATATAATTCCAACATATGTATATAAATTGTATCAGTCTTGTATAGAAAGTGTATCATACGTATAAAAAATGTATCATAGAAACCGTATCATTGTGTTATATAATATGTATCACTACTGTATATGTAAAAAAATAATATCATATCATTATTATATAATATGTGTATAATAAATGTATAATTAACGTATAATTTATACTCCTATATAATAAATGTATGATTAATTCCAGCATATGTATATAAACTGTATCATTCTTATATATAAAGTGTATAATTAATTTCAGCATATGTATATAAACAAATCGTATCATTCTTGTATATAAAGTGTATATATAATTCCAACATATGTATATAAAAATGTATCATTCTTGTATATACTTACTAAATATACACATATTATACCTATTTTGGGATATTTCTTACTAAATATAAACATATTATACATGTTTTGGGATATTTAACCTTTAGTGGCAACTTTTTTAATTGCCACTAAAAAACCTAATTTTTCTGTAGCAGCCCTTTAGTGGCTTTTTTTAAGCGCTTGGGCTGTTGGGCCGGCAAGCCTTGACATTATTTTGGGTCGGCCGGCCTTTTTTTGGCATTAATTTGGGTCGCCCGGACAGTCTGTGATATTAAACCCAAATATTGATCAAATGTGAATTAGTTTGGCTAATTGGACACACAGTGTCCTTTTCCCTAATAATTATGTGATCTAATCAGTAGGATTAGGAACTTCCGAAGTAGTTCGGTTAAGAGTTAAGACATAAGGAAAATCTAGCACTATACTTAAGCGTCACAGAAAGAAAAAAAAAAAAGAGGGAAATAATTATTGGAGGCCCAAATGAAAAAGAAAATGGCTAACAATATGAGTACATGCTTATTATATTATTTTGCTAACACATAAGGGGACACGACGGTGTTACATTATCTATCAACGATACATAATGTTGAAGACTAATTCAAAGTTGGTGTACAAAACCTATGCTTGAGTTTGGTGTTTGTTAGGTTCTTTAATTAATGTTATGTGAAAAGAATTAAGTTTTCTAGTTCTACTTAAATTATATTTTGCACTGTTAAAAATATGATGTTACTATTTACCTATCCGAGTAATTGTATCTACTCAAATTAGCATTAAAGCGAGTTCAAGCTTGATGCAAGTTTTGAATCCTAAAAAAGATCGAGCAAGAGATGAAAGACTCGGAAGGAATCAAAGATTATGATGGCAAACTCACGTCAATTGTTAACTATTCTATGATTTTTTTCTTTCAATTGATCCAAGCCAACAACAACGACATACCCAGTGTAATCTCACAAGCAGGGTCTGGAGAGGATAGAGTGTGCCCAGACTTAATCCTACCTTTGTAGGCCAGGGTAGAAAGGTTGTTTCCAATAGACCCCAGTGACGGAGCCACAACCCGGTAAGAGTGTTCAATTATTACGTATTACGGACATATATTACAAATTGAACACCCTTATTATATAGATTATATGAATTCGAACACCCTTGATAAAATTCCTAACTCCGCTACTAATAGACCCTCAGCTCAATTGGTCTAAACTATAGTCGTTTGGTTTGAGGTCAAAATAGTCCCGGGATTACAATCCCGGGACTAATTTATACCATCTGTTGGTATTATTTTATACCATCTGAAAGATGGTATAAAATAATACCAGTATAAGTGGGTTAAGAAGGTATAAGTTGAGTTATTCCAGCACTAATTTTTATACCACGTTTGGTACAAGGTATAAAATAATTCCGGGATAAATCTATACCTTATACCAAACGTGATATAAAAATTAGTACCGGCATAACCCATGTTATACCTTAAACCAAACGACCAAAGGGCCGAAATGCCTTCTCCTTTCTTGCTTCATGAGCTTAATATACTTGAATCCAATTCACATAACTAGTCGGACCCAACCACCAAAACCAACAAATCGCTGTCTATAGAAAAAGAAAAAACTTTCATTGGACGAATACTTTAATATTTTATCCATTGTATTAGCATTATTCAAAGTTGATGTGATCTCAAATTCTTTTCTTCTTTCTGTTTGCTTTTCATTCCTTTTTAGGCCAAGAAATTGGCAATGCCCCTAAAATGGTTCAAGAGATAATTACAGCTACTAAGCAAAGTTAAAGAGGTTAAGTAAATTTCTCCAAAATTTTGACCGAGAGAGTGATAATATATAGTCAGATATTTTTTCTCATATTATATAAATGTCAATGATCACTTTTCATCAATTGAAAAACCTTTTTAAATTTAGTTAATTCTGATGAGATGTACGTTCAGATTGTTATTTTGGATAATACTTAAAAATGAGCAAACAACATTTATTAAACAAAGATTTTCGCATTCTGTTAACTATACTTCAGAAGATTATATTAATTTAATATCTTGTGTTGTAGCCAATTTTTAGCCAATTTAATATCTTCTACACCTTTATATAACATCTTCCTCATATTAGCAAAGTTCTCATACACCTAGTAAATCGAGTTCAATGTTAGAGTTTTCACGTTATGCTGATTAGTTTGATTTGTTTTGAAAAGACCTTACATAGCCTACAAAAGAATGAATGAATTCAGGATGCATCAAAGAATTGTTCAACAAATTCTCCTGGTGCTATATTTAATTTTGAGTTGTAATGGGTTACAAGGAGAAAAAAAGCTATCCAAATTAGAGAACATGGAGTTAGAGAAACAGCTAAAACTTTTGAACAAGCCAGCAATCAAAACAATTAAGGTATTTATTTTGGGTTCATTGTATTCATATTTCTTTGAGACATTGTTATTTTATTACTTGATAATATCACTTTTCTAGATAAAAACAATATTCCTATTTCAAAGGTAAATATGACAAGAAATTAGAGGCACACCAAAATCTGCATGTTACTTTTTCAAGTCTGATTGATAGGGTTGCTGGTTCATTCTAATCCCATGAAATGCTCTAAGTTGCTATTTTCTTGTTAGCTCGGCACCAACACAAAATTAAAATCACAAAAGCAAAAAGTGCATTTAAATTATTATTTGATCTACAAATGAAAAGGCACCAAAGCCCTAATTGCTACCTCCATTAATGTACTGGTCAATGTTTGAGGAAGAGAAAAGATTAAATAAACAGCTCATCTTTGGGGAAGTTGTAGAGAATAATGACTTAGATAAAACCTATTTGAACTTCAACAATTTGTTTTTGTTATGATCTACGAGCAATTATTTTAGTTATATTGTTTTGTGATTTTAAGGTATATATTATAATTATTGTGCCTTAGATAACTTATTTATGGTTTCTTTGTTCACAGACTAATTATGTGGACACATATGACTGTGTAGATTTTTACAAACAACTTGCATTTGATCACCCATTGTTGAAGGACCAGGATTTTCATCCTAAGGCATATCTCTACTCTCTTTTTACTATATTTTTTTTATACAATGGTATGATATTGTTGACATACCATCAAACATTTGGTTGAACAGATGAAACCTACTTTATCTAGGATAAGGCAAACTTCAGATGTCTCAACTAGAAGTAGGTCATCAACAATATGGTCAAAAGATGGAGGTTGTCCTTTTGGAACTGTTCTTAATTAATAAGAGAATTACGAAGGATGATCTTATAAGACAAAGACATATGCCTCCGCCCGAAATTGTCAAATTCGACGATCAATTTGTTGGCGTAAGATAATTTAGGAGCAATTTAATGCTATTACCTGAATAATTCATACCTAAACTTGAGAATTCAATGTGTTATATTTTTTCCATTATCGCGGCAAAACTCATATATTGCAATACATCCGATGCAGAGCAACAACAATAGTGAGCAAAAAGGAAGATACATATCTTCACGAGGATATAAGGTACATGACTATGAAAATATTGCCATACTTTTATTTTTTTCAGTTTCGTGTTGGCTTGAGGTTCAGATTATATGAAGATGATAATGTGGGAGGGAATTTGAGAGTTTATAGAGTAACCACATAACTGATCAAGGACACCCTGAAAATCATTTATATGATCAGAAATAGGACTGCCCTCTTTGTATCTAATATTCATCAACTGTTTCAGTAGGAACAACTTATTATTGCCAGTCTTCGAAGCATAAAGTGTCTCGAACTTTTCCCACAAGCTTTTAGCATTTGTCTCATTCACAATATGATTTCGAGCATTATCTTCAACCCATTGCCTAATATAGCCACAAACCTATAAGTGCTCAAATTCTCAATCCTCATCTTCAATAGACTCGGGTTTCTTAGAAGCGAATACAGGTAAATGCAATTGCTTGACAAATAGAAGGTCTTTCATCTTGCTTTTTCAAATATGGTATTACTGCGATTTAAACAGACTATCTTGCTCATATTTGCCTCCATCATTCAAATAGACAATCAACACAACCAAATACAACCACAAGCTCTGATACCACTTTGTTGGAAAAAAAAGCAATAACCAAATTGCACGACGAGGTAACAGCGGAAGAAATACCCAAGTCAAAACTTCCCACACTATTTGAACCAAGAGAAGACAATAAACACTAGCACAAATGGAAATCCGGACAGCAGCTATACCAACAATAAAATAGCAAAGCAAGCAAAAATAAATCAAATGCAAAAGACACCAAATTTACGTGGTAAAACCCCTTCAAGGTGAAGAGAAAACATCCATGGGACCTCCGGCTCACAGAAGCTCCACTAAAATCAACAAGAATTACAACAATATTCTCCAAATGGCTACAACAACAAATCCAAGCACGGAGCAACATACATAAAAGATAGCACCAAAACTAGCGAAGAAAGGAGAGAAATCACCCCCAAAAATGAGCTACTGTTTGTACTCGTAAACTGGATCTACAGACCACAAAATACAATCTTCACCGTTGAAATTGAAGAACCGGATGTTGAGAACCCCCTGTTCAAATTTCAGTACGATCCAACGGTTAACGAATCGGAAAACGTAATTTAAAGCGGACTGCTGTAGCAGAAAATTTCTGGATAAAAATCTGCTTTCTCTCTCACATTTTTCTCTCTATATGGCTGCAATGAATTCACTCTTATGTTCTGAAAATAAGACCTAAATTGATCCTATATATAGAGGAATTTTTGGACAAAAGTGGCCTGGTCCAAATTGGATTGGGTTTTATTAATCCAATTCCACATAGGAAGGAAAAACCCCAAAATCTAACAATTCTCCCCCTCCCGACTATGTGGAGGAAACCGCCATCCCGGCGATCAAGGAACACTCTAAATCTAGACTTGCAGCCAAGCCCAGAACAACCTGAATGGATGATATCTTCACAACTGGAGAAAAGATTTCATCAAAATCAACCCCCTTCTTTTGATTAAAGCTCTTGACAACCAATCTAGCATTGTATCGTGGAACTGGGTTACCATATTCATGTTTCACCCTAAAAACCCACCTGTTTTTCAAAGCTTTTCTATCTCTAGGAAGCTTAACCAGATCAAATGTATGATTATCATGCAAGGATTTAATCTCATCTTGCATAGCATCAAACCACCTTTGTTTTTCTTCACTATCCATGGCCTCATCAAAACTTTCAGGTTCTCCCCCATCAGTCAAGAGTACAAACTCATTGGGAGAATAACGAGATGAAGGTACTTTCTCTCCAATAGATCTTCTGAGAGAACTCTCTGGAGCATCAATAGCAGCTGGTTGCTGGCCAACCATATCATCTTCCACTGGAGCATCAACAACATCATGTTGGTCCTTCTGAACATGATCACTATCTTCATTATCAACTTGATCTTCATTATTTTAAAGATTTTCTTCAGGTGCAATAGTCACAGGAACTGGATCAACATCAACTAAGCTCTCAGATAAGCATAAGAGACATCCTTACCAAACCAAACTCTGCCAGGGACATCACTATCCAAAGCAACAGTAGGAGATAAATTGATAACATAAGCAGCAGTATTAAGTGCTTCTGCCCAAAATGAATCTGGCAGCTTAGCATCTGAAAACAAACATCTAACCCTCTCAACTAAAGTTCTGTTCATCCTCTCTGTTAGACCATTTAACTGAGGAGCCTTTGGAGGAGTTTTCTGATGCCGAATACCCTGTTGTCTACAATAATTATCAAAGGGACCAATGTACTCACCACCATTGTCTGAGCGGATGCATTTTATTTTTTTCCCTGTTTGTCTCTCAACCAAGGCCTGAAAAGTCTTGAACACATCAAGTACTTGATCTTTGGACTTCAAAGGAAATACCTAGAGTTTGCGAGAATGATCATCAATAAAAGTCACAAAGTAAAGTGCATCACCACGAGAGCTTACTTTAAAAGGACCACACAAATCAAAATGTACCAACTCCAACAAATCCAGGTTTTTTGAAAGGGAATGACTCTGAAAGGAGACTCTTTTCTGTTTCCCGGCTAAGCAGTGAACACATCTTTTTAACTTTGCTTGTTTCACTCCAGAAAGCAAATTCTTCTTAGCCAAATTATCAATCCCCTTCTTGCTCATATGACTCAGCCTTCTATGCCATAACTCTGATGAAGTATCATTCTCCACCAAATTTACTAAGTCACCACAAATGGAGCCCTGAAATAAGTACAAGTCAAATATCTTGTTACCTCAAGCTACAATCATTGAACCTCTAAGAAGCTTCCACAAGCCACCACCAATGGTTTGATCATAACCCTCATCATCAAGCTTTCCTACAGAAATCAAATTCAGACGAACATCTGGAGCATGCTTGACATTGTTAAGAACCAACCTCAAACCATTCTTACTTTTCAAGCAAATTGTGCCAATACCAAATACCTCAACCTCACTATCATTGCCCATTTGTAACATTCCAAAATTACCCGGAGTATAAAAAGAAAATAATTTCTTCTTTGGCGTGACATGAGAAGTGACACCTGAATTCGCAAACCAAGTAGACTCATCACAAACAATATTGATATCATTTTTACCACAAGCAACAAGAAGATCATTTTCAGTAACAATAGCAACACATTTTTCATTATCTCTCTTTTTCTTTTGCTTTTTCTGGTATCTCTTAAACTTGTAGCAATGTTTCTTGATGTGCCCTTTCAAGTGACAATAGTCACATATAAGATTCTTGTACCTGGAGAATCTTGACTTGCTTCTACTTTTGCCTCTGTCATTCTGACCTCTGAAGTTACTTCTCCCCCTGTCTTCAGTAACCAAAACATCGGAGTGTGAAGTTGAAGAAGACGAAGCTTGAGATCTTCTTCTCATATCTTCATTCAAAACACTACTCTTAGCATATTCCATAGTTACACCATCACTGGGAGCAGAATTAGTCAAATAAACTCGAAGATTTTCCCAAGAATCTAGCAGAGTATTAAGAAGCCAAAGTCTCTGTATTTCTTCATCAAACTTGACACCCATTCCAGACAGCTGATCAAGGACACCCTGAAAATAATTTATATGATTAGAAATAGGACTGCCCTCTTTGTATCTAATATTCATCAACTATTTCAGTAGGAACAACTTATTATTTCCAGTCTTCGAAGCATAAAGTGTCTCGAGCTTTTCCCACAAGCTTTTAGCATTTGCCTCATTCACAATATGATTTCGAACATTATCTTCAGCCCATTGCCTAATATAGCCACAAACCTGTAAGTGCTCAAATTCTCAATCCTTATCTTCAATAGACTCGGGTTTCTTAGAAGCGAACACAGGTAAATGCAATTTCTTGACGAATTAAAGATCTTTCATCTTGCTTTTCCAAATATGGTAATTACTGCGATTTAAACAAACCATCTTGCTCATAGTTGTCTCCATCATTTAAATAGACAATCAACACAACCAAATACAACCACAAGATCTGATACCACTTTATTAGGCTAAACGGTCCAAAGATACTCTTAACATGATGTGATATTATCCGCTTTGGGCCAAGCCCGCATGGTTTTCCCCAAAAGGCCTCACATCATTAAGTGTATCCAACTCCTTACAAGTAGCTCATTTTTCTTTCCAGCTACCAATGTGGTACTTTGTTCGCACACCCAACAATTTATTCTAATGCCTCACTCGCCTAACGGCTATTTCCCGCTAATTGCTTCTAATATGTTTCTTTTAATTAGATTTGGAGTAACAAATGGAATTAGTTATTCTTATAGTTTGATTTACAATTAGGCTTTTTTTTTTTTTATATCAAATTGTGTTGTCAAGGTCTTTTCATTTGGCTTTTCGAGGATAGCCATTCTTGAAATAAAAATTGCTGTAAGTTTTGGAACTTATGGGTTATACTTGGAAAGAAGAAAATAAATTGCGGTTTTAGTGTATATATAGAGGTTAATTTGGATACTATGTAAAGTTTAATAAAAATATGTATTTAATATTCAGCTTGCAATAGCTCAAACTCCAAATGATCCAAATAACAAGTTTGCGGGAGCTGGAATGGCAACTAGTTTGTACAATCCGCTCGTTGAAGGCAAACAACATAGTGCTTGTCGACTAAAAATACAAAAAGTGTCGGATATCTTACAAGTTGGTTGGAGAGTAAGTTTAAGACTTTTTTCCATACGTAATTTAATTGTTCCATAGAAAGAATATATATACATTTCAGATGTCAATTTAGAAACTTTATTATAAATTCATACTCCATTATTATAATATCATTGTTTCATATTTTAGGTGGATCCAACATTATATGGGGATAATAAAATCAGGCTTTTTATACATTTTCAGGTAACTTATCCTATGTACTTTGATGATTTCAATCTTGAGTTCATGAAATGACTGTATGAATCTTTTGGTTTAACTATTATCCTCAGTTTGCAAGAGTTTAAGTATAAGATATGTTTTTATGTTTTTTAGGCAGGCAAAATTCATTGTTTCAATACATTATGTCTTGGTTTTGTACAAGTAAACACAGAAATACCTCTTGATATGTCATACGAGAACCATATTTCACAACGTGAAGTGAAGACATGGGAGGAGACAATGTACATTGAGAGGGTACTTTTAAACCTTTTTTATTGTGTACATTGTATGTACAAGTACAGGGAATCCAATTTGACAGGCCATAAATACTGACATTGATAATTTCTTCAAAAATAAGGATCTAGTCGATGGAAATTGGTGGCTTCTAATGGAAGATAACTATGAACGAGTTGGTTTTTGGCCGCAAAGGATCTTCACTGACTTGGCAAGTTTTGCTACGAATGTTGAATGGGGAGGAATTGTTTATAGTCCACCAGGTGTACCTGAACCTCCAATGGGCTCAAGCTTTTTCCCGAGCAAATACCCTGCTTATGATGGTTATTGTAAAAGCATTGCAGTTTTAAACGACAAAGGAGGGACTGTTGAAGTAAATAAAGTACACACACATGTCGATAGTTTTAATGTGTACAAGGTTTTATTCGAACGACTTCCGGAAGGTTCAAAGTCATTTAATTATGTTCTTTATGGTGGACCTGGTGGGAGTATACCGGTCTAAGTCTTGTTAATTAGTACTATAATGATATTTATGTTCAATGTCTAATGAATTACATGGAGTATTCTTGATGAATTTATAATTGGATTCATTTAGCGGATCTTAACTAACAATCTCTTTGTTTTACATGCTTAATCCCGATTGGTTGAGGTGTGTGAGGCTATTTAATTTGGTCAAAAACTTTATTCAAGAAATGGAAATATGCAGAAGAACTTCTAAAGGCGAGAATCGTTTTTCTGTTTAGTCTATTGTTATGAGTAATTTGTTATATTTTCATTAATTGAGTGATAATTTCTGAACAAGACGAAGAAAGGGGGAATTCATTTTGGTTGTTCTTGATCTAAACAAAGTGAGAGTGAATTAAACTCGTTTGTTTTTCTTTTCTATTGGAAAAGCAATGCGCCTGTGTGAAGAAAGATCCATTATTAAAGAATAAGAAAACAAAGTTTGCTTAGACTAAAATGAATGGGTTAAAATTGACTTAACAATCAATAATAACCTAAACCGGTCAATTCTTATCAAAGCTTAATTCTTTATTTATTTTCTTATAATTTGTTCAATCTCGAAACAAAGCTAATTTTTTTTTTTGTTTATTATGGCTGTAACTTTTTTAAAAAAATTATGAATATATCTAACATGTTACATATATATAAAAGGGCCTTTTACGAGATAGAAGATTCTATATAAATTACGAATTTCGATCATGTGACCATGAACAATTGACGAGATCACGGGGTGAAGAGTCGTTCTCATTTCATACAGTCCGCGACTTTTGTAGCACAAAAAAAAAGTTGAATCAAACTATCACAAAAAAAAAAAAAAAACATTACTAGGTTTCACGCACTAAATTAGTGCGTGAAAGGACCAAACTGCAAAAATGCAACTTGGGCCTTTCACGCACGAATTTCGTGCGTGAAGGAGGTCTTTTGTTTTGTTTTTTTTTTTTTTTGGTATTACCTTTCAAATCACGTTTTTTTTCATACTTTGGGCAAAGATTAGTCATGTTTCAAAACCCCAAAATATCAATATTTTATATAAAACTTAATATCTTTTTTTGCGTACAATAATGTCGGCTCATTACATCAAGTCCACCTAAACGTTTGGATCGTCGTTTTAGGGGTTCTAAAGTGCCCCGAAGTAAGTTTTGAAACTTGTCATATTTATAGGGTTTTGATTTAAGTGTTTTATTATATTTGAATGTACAAATATAAATATTTGATTTAATAATAATTCATCCAATACAAGAGGTTTATACTAATTAAAAAATAATTCATTCCATTTAATTACAATACTAATTCAAAGTAGTACAATAATAAATTACAATAACAATACAATCTTCAAGTTCTAGAGGCTCTATTACTTCGAGACGTGCTTGTACTACCACGTTCTTGTTGCCCACAGGAACGCTTGTCATGGCCAAATTGCTTACATGTAGAGCACTTGTGAGAGTAAGTTCTTTCACTAACATCCATTTGATTGGGTCTATGACTCTGTGAGTTAATGCCCAATTTCCTGATGTAATCCTTGTTAGCAACCATCGAAAACGGCTCGTTTGGCCAATAAGCTTCATTACCAAGTAGGTGAAATTGGCCGGGATATGCTCTAAGATAACTGTGGACCTTGTATTCCCCCGCCACATAACTTGCTACCATTTTTCTCATTCTCTCGAAGCACTTGATAGCATGAGAACACGGCATGTGGTACGTTTTCCACTTACCACAAGTGCATGTTCTTGTTGCCTCATAAACGGTATGTACGTTTCCACCCTTACCGTTGTAATAACCCGTCCTAACTTCATACACATGTTGAATTGGGTCATACTCGGTCATTTGGTGATGCTCACATTTTTTTCTATAATGCTCCATATTTTTGAAGGGCTTTGGCATCCATGTCCCGCCGTCGGCTAATATCGCTCTGGTCTGCCTTGTCCTAACAACAAATCACTCCACAACCTGCTTGAAAGTCATTCTCACCATTGCGGTGACAGGTAGTTCTCGAGTAGATTTCAGCAAGCCATTGAAAGACTCTGAGCTGTTTGTTGTGAGCATGCCCTATCTTTTGCCTCCATCAGCATGAAGCGTCCATTTTTCAACTTCGAGCTTCATCAACCAAACGTATGCGGGTTCACTCACTGCCCTGATTAGATCCATTTTTGCAGCCCATTTTCATTGTTGATGTTCCATCGCAGCCCCCCACATCAATTTGTTTAGAGTGCCATTGTGAAACTTTGATTGCAAATTTGCCTTCAAGTGCCTTAAACAATAGCGATGGTAAATAAAGAGAGGCTGCCTCCCCGGTAAATTATCCATATTGTGCAATATGCCTTTATGACGATCAGACAGCACGCATATGCCGGTACGATCCTTAATAACATGAGTTTTCAAATGGGTCAAAAAGATCCCCCATGTGTCGTTGCTCTCGTTAGCGGCAATTGCGAAAGCAAGAGGAAATATTGACCCATTGGCATCCATTCCTATTGCAATTAAGAGCTTGATGTCATAGGCACCATATACATGCGTATCATTTATGGATATCACTGGTCGGCAGTGAGCAAAACCATCAATGCATGGCTTGAATGCCCAAAATATGAAGTTGAAGATTTTACCCTCTATAAGCCGCCACTCTACAACAATTCCATTATTAAAATGTTGTAGAGCTGCCATATACTTTGGCAGCGATTGAAAAGAAGTATGCCAATTTCCATAGACCATCTCAAAAGCGCGTCTACGCCCGAGAAATCCCTTTTCTGTTGCTTATAGTTTTACTATATACGGTTTGGACGTTTCGAATACAATATTTGATGGGGAACCTGCACAAGTTTAAACAAACAACATTTAGTAATGATTTTTCAATTGATATAAGACATATAATGTACTAGGTAGGATAAGTTACCTTGGCGTTTCGGCAATGTCTTTAAGTAACACTTGAGCAATCATGTTTGTAACTAAATTATAATGATCTGCTCGATTTTCTTCCATATCACAAGTGTGTCTTTCGAGGAATTTTGTGATAGCCCATATACCATCAGGCTTAACAATTCCCCGAAGCAACCACTCACAGCCTTGATACTGTCGTCTACAAACTAGCCTCCATATCTTTGTGTTTGACTGATCAACCTTAAACTCCCTCTTGTCCTTAAAACAATAAATTTTGACAGCCCGTTGCAACGCCTTTTTGGATGCGAACAACATTCCCTTTGCAAGGTAGCATCGATCTTTGTTGAGATCCCTTGGTTCAATCCAGGTTTTTAGGCGACTATCATCATCTTCTCTTGTGAAGACAAATGCATCATCACGACCCTGCAGGCTGTCAAGATAAGGGATATTGTTAGAATGCCACTGAATTGGGCTTTCAAGAGTTGGGTTTTCAGCCATCGATGGTGGTACGTGGTGGTGCATTAGTTCTTGTTGGTTTTGGCTTTGAGGAATATTGTTGGTCATACCAACTTGAACATCATCATCATCTTCATCATCGGTTACCTCTGAATTATTAGCTATTTCATCGTCATCACTTGATGATGACTCATAATAATTAGTAAAATCTTCATTATTAAGTATATTCATCCTCCTACACGAAAAGTAACATATTTTAAATACCAACATCATATATATATATATATATATATATATAGATAATTTAATATCAAGATGATGAACTTACTGTTGTTCATAAGCACTGTCATGGTGTGGAGAACGATCAACTCCACCGAACTGGGAGGATTGACCAACATCCATATTTGGTACCACTGGCGAGTTTTGAGAATAGTTCCTATAAAGCTTTGAAAACTGGTTATTTACCAATTCATACAGCAAACACATAATAATAATAATAATAATAATAATAATAATAATAATAATAATAATAATAATAATATGAAAAATCCATATTTACCAATTTTCATTGTAAGCTTGATTAAATTGCTGGCTTACATTTTCCAGCGGCACTTGACCGCTCAAAATGTCTCCATAAGAACTAAAGTCCCCATAAGTGTTACCATGAACAGGCTGGACTTGAGGGACTTCTTCTCGAGGTATCTTTTCAACATACATCTCAAGAACATTAAATATTCTTCCGGCGATCCCAAAAAATCACTCAAAGATTCATCATCGTTGATATTGTGCATGCCATAACGCACTACACTGTTATTGTTTGTGGATATCTGCCAGTTAGTGAGATTCCAAACTCAGTGGGTGTAGTTTTCATTCTTTTGTGCATGTAACTGACTAGTGTTTCATAATTTAAAGTTGTTGGAAATTTAACATGGGCTTTTGGTTTGATACTATAACGAATGGATTAATTGTCCTCGACGATATCTCCATCCCAAAATAGTGAAACCTTACCAGTTGAAGCATTTTGAGACATTTTTTCTATGAAGTTTGATTTTTTTTTTTTGAATGACTTGTAAGACTTAGACTTATGAAGTTGATGAGTTTTTCACTCGTCAAGCCTTCAAGTTAAATAGATTCCTGAAATTGTCATGCGTGGCGTGTTGTCAAATCAACACTTACATTGCGCCTTAAAATGGTGCGCAATACAAGTCGTATTAAAAGGGTCAAATAATGTAGCAATATATTATCAAATCAAGCCTTTAAGTTAAATAGATTCCTGAAATTTTCATGCGTGATGTGTTGTCAATCAACACTTACATTGCGCATTAAAATGGTGCGCAATACAAGTCGTACGCTCCTGCGAGAGCTACATATCCCAGGTCATCTCGACGACACCTAGAGGGGTTGCCAATAATGATGCGAGTGATCCGCATGTACCACTCCATGTACACATGGATCGGAGTGTCATGTCCGACCACCGCTAAGCTCGTTATCCTCACATCCCAACTCTGGACCTGCTGCTGCATATAGAGTCGCCATGCATCGTTGATGTCCACACGCTCGTCCCTCGCATAGTGGTCATGCTCCCAAACCGTAGCCGCGGGTATATTCTGTTTGGAATATAAATGCATAAGCATTCATTTTTCCAAAGTTAATGAAATGATGTCTTTAAATCAATAATTAACTCTTAAACTATTTTGGACTCGGGACCATGTTAGGAACCAATAGTCAACCCCAAAACCATATGAAATGGAATCCGCGACTTTTGTAGCGCAAAAAAAAAAAAAAGTTGAACCAAACTAGCACAAAAAAAAACATTACTAGGTTTCACGCACTAAATTAGTGCGTGAAACCAAACTGCAAAAATGCAACTTGGGCCTTTCACGCACGAATTTCGTGCATGAAGGAGGCAACAAAAAGTCGCCCCCTCCTTCCCCACCACAGATCCCGGCCGAATCCCCCCACCACAGATCCCGGCCGAATCCCCCCACCACGAACCGTCATTGACGCGGTCCCCAACCCCCCAAAACGCTATTTTCGTGTTGTTTTTCAATCCAAAACTCAATATTCTTGGTATATTGAAGTGTAGGACCAAGTTTCTAAGGTTAGATTTTGGAATAGAGCGGCGCGGAGCTCATTTTGAAAACTCAAAAACACCTTCATTCGAGGTATTTTACTACGAATTTTTTATTACATTGCTAAATATATTATTACCTTAGGTGTGGTGGGAGGGATCTGTGGTGGATTGCGCATTTATTTGGTGCGTTTTTGGGCAGTCCGCAGTGGTGACTGCCCCCTTTATTTTTTTTAAAATTTGTTTATCTATTGTTAATTAGTTAATTATTTATTGCTTGTTTATTTAGTATTTGTTAATTGTTCGATTAGCGACTTAAATATTTATTAATTGTTAGACTAGCTATTTCAATTGTTAGACTGACTAATTATTTATTTAGTTTTTGTTAAGCCAATTGTTTATTTGTTAATAATTTCTTAATTGTTTCATTAATTAATTAATTATTTATTTGTTAAATATACGATAATAATTTATTAATTTTTTGATTAGTTACTTGATTGTTTATTTGTTAAATATACGATAATAATTTATTAATTTTTTGATTAGTTACTTGATTGTTTATTTATTAAATATATGATAATAACTTGTTAATTATTTGACTTATTAATTTTTAATCTTTATATTTTAGGATTGAAAACCCTTAGTTTAGGATTCATAACCCATAGCTTAGGATTGAAAACCCTTAATATAATTTTCGATAAAAGATTACATAACTAATATTACTTGTTAATGATTTATTTAAAATACGTAAAACAGATGGGTCACCACAATCCTTAATAAAATTTTCGATAAAAGATTACATAACTAATACTACTTGTTAATGATTGATTTAAAATGCGTAAAACAGATGGATCACCACCCTCTTGATCCGGGGCCCTTCGACCGAGAGTTACTATATCTTCAGCCCAAGCATAGGTCGCAACATATATGGACATCCGACCTGCAGCCTGAGTCTCAGGTTCGTACCCAGTTAGGGGACTCAGCATGGGAGATCTTAACAGCTCGCCCCCCACATCCTCGTGTCCTGGATATACTATGTAGGGGCGGTATCTACCGGTGCGTCGAAGTTGGTCGGGTATAGCACGATAGGTCGCTAGTGACGGCATTGATTGAGAGGTGGCGATCGGAGATGCACATATTTCATCTCCGCACCGGTGAGGCTACCATTACCCTTCAGGATGCGGAGGTCATTTATGGGCTACATGTTGATGGACGCCCATTGTATATTGAGGAGCCTCCTGTGCTGCCGCTTTACCGGGATGAGTTGACTAGGTTCACCGGTTTCGCGGCACTGGATGGTCATATTTCCGGCCAGAGTCGGCTTTTGTTGTCGGCCTTTTCAGATTAGCAAATCTTTGATAAGTGACTTTAGTGAAAAAAGATGATAGTTGTGTGACTTTTGTGTTAGAAAACATAGTTAAGTTACTTTGGTGAAAAAAAGTGATAATTAAGTGACTATTCATGAAATTTTCGTGGACTTTGATATTTTCGTGGAAAGATGCCCTCAAGAATTAATTGAATCAACAAATGTTTTTTGTTGATGAAGATTGATGGTTCATAACTCAGCCCATGAAAACGTGATAGTCAACAAAAGTTTAGAAGATTACACATAAATTCAATATCTTGAATAATAGTCAACTTAGCCTCTTATACATCTGTATATAATGTCTTTCTCATAGTCGCAAAGGTATCATACCTGCATCTAGCAAATCCAATCGAGTGTTGGGCTTTCATGTTCTGTTTTTAATTTTGATTTTTAAAAACGCCTAATAAGCATGCCTATAAAAAGAAATGAATTCAGGATACATCAACGAATTGTACAACAAACTTTGTTGATGCTAGCGCAAGGAGAAGAAAAGCTATTCAAATTAGAGGAGGCGGAGTTAGAAAAACACCTAAAACTTTTGAATAAGCCAGCGGTCAAAACAGTTAAGGTACTTTTTTTGATTTAGTTGTACTCGTAAGTCGCTAATGACACTTTATTCTTATTTGATAATATCACTTTTGTAGAAGAAAAACAAAAGCAGCAATCCTCTGTCACACGGTTTTTGGAATCTTTTGTTGTGCTTGAAAATTGATCAAACTGTCTACATTACGTCTATATATTACCCCTTTCGTCTCAATTTATGTGATATTTTTTTAGTCAATCTAAAGAAAAATGACACATTTTTATATTTAGTAATAATTTAATTTTAAACTTTTCATTTTACACTTAATGAGGTAATTTATAGTCACATAAATCTGTGGCTTATTTTAGATCTAATTTCAAAAAAAAATTCTTTCATTCTTAAACTTCGTATTCACTCAAACACTTTCAATAAATTTGGAGGAGTAATGGTTTTACATTTTATATTGCAAATTGGAGACACCCACCTATTTTGACTTTTGAAAGTTAGATTATATATATATATATATATATATATAAATAAAGGAGTAGTGTCTTCATTTACTAACAATTGTTTCCGTGAGGTTATTTTGTGTTTAATGGTACATTTTGTGTAACTTAGGTTACTTATTATATGTTAATTTATTTACAGACAGGGGCGGACCCATGTGTAAAGTTTGGGTGCTCCGGCACCCATTGAACTTAATCACGGAGTGTATAATTGTATAGAAAATATAAAGGAAACAGATATAAATAGTTAATAGAGCACCCCCGAACTCAAAATTCCTGAGTCCAGCACCCCCGAACTCAAAATCCTGGGTCCACCTCTGTTTACAGACTAAATATGGATATATATATATGATTGTGCGGATTTCTACAAATAACATGCATTTGATCACCCATTATTGAAGGACCATAATTTTTATCCAAAGGTATATCTCTACTCTCTTTCCATTTTATTATCATTTTTTTTAATAAGGATGATATTGTTGACATGCAATTATATATTTGGTTAAACAGATGAAACCTACTTTATCTAGGATAAAGAAAAATTCAAATTCCTCAACGGCTAGTAGTTTATCGACAATATGGTCAAAAGATGGAGGATGCCCTTTTGGAACTGTTCCTGTTAAGAGAATTACAAAGGATGATCTTATAAGACAAAGACGTATGCCACAGCCAGAAGATGTCACATTCAACACTCAATTTGATGTTGTAAGATAATTTATGCCAATTTACTCCTCCGTCTTGAATAGGTAGGGGTGTACACGGACCGGGTTGGTTCGGATTTTTCAAATACCAAACCAAACCAATTGTGTCGGGTTTTTAAATTTATAAATCAAACCAAACCAATAAAATTCGGGTTTTTCAACTTCGGGTTATTCGGGTTTTTTGGGTTGTTCGAGTTTTTTTCCGAAAAAGTCTTCGTACAAAACATATGACTTTTACTTCAAATATTTCTCTAGTCCTAGTAATATACAACTATATAACTAAGGTGTCTCTTAAGAAAATAACACAAAATGTGAGATGGGTGATGACATTGTATTAAAATATTCAACAAAAAAGATAATAAAATCGGTTAAAATAAGTATTGTTAATTAATAAGCCATAAAGAAAATGACTTTAATCTAAATACTAAGTTATGCTAAAATAAGTACAGCTAATAGGTATTAATTACATGACAAAGAAAAAAATTAAGCTATGTATTTTTACACTCTAAGCCAATTATACAAAATTAAATAATAGACATCCAACATTACTGTCATTACTAGTGTTAGAATTGAATTTCTTTTGTTAGCATTAGTGTTGAGTTGGTTTTGATTTGGACTTTATTTGAGTTACTAACATCCGTGGGATATAAAACTTATTGGCATTCAAAATTCTAATTTCAACCTTAAAATAATATGATAAAAGATAAAAAACTATGAAAAATTTTAAGAAATATATTTACAAATAGATTACAAATAAATATTTTTATGTATAGAATATTTTAAAAATCGAATCCACGTAATGTCGAGTTGGTTTGGTTCGGTTTGACTTTTTTTAGCTAAAACCAAACCAAACCAATTATGGCCGGGTTTTTGTTTCTACGCCAAACCAAGTCAAACCAAATCACTAGTCGAGTTTTTTTCTCGATTTATCAGTTTTGTGCGGTTTGTCGGTTTGCTTTGTACACCCCTAGGTCAAACCTAAATACGAGAATCCATTATTATACAACAAAACTCATATATTGTTGTCCATGTCTAATGCAGAGCGATAACAATAGTGAGTCAAAAGGAAGATATATTTCTTCACAAGGATATAATGTACATGACGATGATTTTTTTATGTTCTCATTTTTTAGTCGTGTTTTCTTGAGGGATAGTTTATAAGGCGGAAAATGTAAAATACATATCTTTTATTCAGATTGCAATAGCTAGAACTCCAAATGAAGCAAATAATAGATTTGCGGGAGTTGGAATGGCAACTAGTTTATACAATCCTCATGTTAAAGACGGGCAACATAGTGGTTCTCGACTAAAAATTCAAAAAGGGTCAAATATTTTACAAGTTGGTTGGAGAGTAAGTTTAATATAAACTTTTACATGCATTTTGTGATTTTATTGTTTCATGGAAGAAGGAGACACCCTAACAATTGAATATTGTACTTTTAAGATGTAAATTAGAAACTTTATCAGTAAACTCAATATTCAATAATCATAATGTCTCTATTTTGTGTTTTAGGTGGACCCAACATTATATGGGGATACTAAAACTAGGCTTTTTATACACTTTCAGGTAACTTATCTTGTGTGCCTTGAAGATTTCCATCTTGATCTAGTCATGAAACTAGTATATCACTTAGTTTAGCTATTTACCTCAATTTTCAAGAATTCATGTATGAGATATACCTCTTTTTTTTAGGCCGATAAAACTCATTGCTTCAATTCACTATGTCTTGGCTTTGTACAAGTAGATAGTGAGTTTCCTCTTGATAGATCATACCAGAATATGCTTTCGCAGCGTGGAGGGAAAATTTGGGATGCCACAATGTACATTGATCGGGTACGTAGGGATGCCACAATCTTTATTACTTTTCTTATTTAGAGTTTTTACACAGTTTATACAAGTATAGGGATTTTTTCCCCCCAAAATTTGTTCATCTGCATAATCTAGCATTACATAGTCTAAAAAAGACTATCAGTTGCTATAAAAAAAGACTATCAGTTGCTAACTTAACCCTACCTCCCAAAAGAAAAAAGAAAAACAAGAGAAAGAAAAAAAAGAAGAAAAACTTGGCTCCTAGCTGGCTAGCTGATATTTAGTAAACAATACATTCTAAGTAAGAGGCTTCCCTTCCTCTTCTTCCATCTCTTCTGTTTCATCTGTCTCTTGTTGTTGAGGAGGTACCTGAACTGACATCCACATTACCTTTTTTTTTAAACAAGGATTTAGCCAACGGAAATTGGTGGCTATTACTGACTAGAAGCTTTAACCAAGTTGGTTTCTGGCCGCAAAGGATCTTCATTGACTTGACAAGTTTTGCTACGAATGTTGAATGGGGAGGAGTTGCATATAGTCCACCAGGTGTACCTAAAACTCCCATGGGCTCAAGTTTTTTTCCTATTAAAAACTCCTCTTATGATGGTTATTGTAGCAAAATTACAATTTTAAACGAGAAAGGAAAGACGATCAAAGTAGATGAAACAATCACGCATACCGACAATCCTAATATGTACCAGGTTTTTGCTGAGCCAATTTGGCATAAATCAGAATAGAGGTATTTTGTTCTTTATGGGGGACCTGGTGAGAGTCCACATGTTAGTATGAAAGACATTCTTCTAAATCGCTAAAAGGTAGAAGAAAATATTTCCTACTTTGTTGTATACTGTTGAATTTCATGTCGCCTTCCAAACAAATGCAGAAAAAGAGCATTTCCTTATATTTTTCTAACTATTCTGTAACTTTCTATGCAATATATTATCGAATAACTTTCTTGAAACTAAATGGAGCTCTAGGTTACAGTAATTAATTTCACCATATTTTTGAAAAAACAAAACCATATACATCCTCCGTTTTAATTTATTTGTTTTAGTTTGACTGTGCATGTAGTTTAAGAAAATAAAGATTTTTTTTTTAAAAAAATTGGTACTAAAGATATGTGTAATGTACCAAAATGCCCTTTTATCTTGTGGTATTAAACATGTCATGTAGAATGTTGAAACTAAAGAATTAGCTAAATTAGGAAAGAAACATTCATTTTGAAACGGAATAAAAAGGAAAGACAAACAAATTGAAATAGAGAGAATATTTGTTAAAAAATTTTATTTCAGCCATTCTAGTGTTACATCAGCTATATATATAAGCAAAATTATTTCTTTGAGTCATTGTTAATTTTTGAAATAATATAAGAATTTTTACTTGGTGTAGCCTCTTCTAAGAAGTAATTATTGATAATAACTACCTTTAATTTATTTATATTTAGTAGTTACAGTGATTTTGTAAATTACCATTCGTAGCTACACCAAAATACATAAAGTTGGAGTGGCTGAAGTGGTTATTCGGCGAGGCTCTCACCCCGCCCGCCCGGGTTGGAACCCGATCAACAACATTTCTTTTACTTGGTCAACAACATTTCTTTTCTTACATATTTTCCCTAGCTTCTTCTCCTTGTATTTGAGCGTATTTCGCCATATGTATTTGGCTCATATTTGTATCTATATGTATTTGGCCTGAGTGTATTTCGTCATATGTATTTGGCCTGATTGTCTTGTATCTGAACGTAGCTGAAGCCAAATACATTCAGATACAAGACAAGAAGCTCAAATACATTCAGATACAAGACAAGAAGCTCAAATACATATGGGATACAAGACATATGAGCCAAATACATATGACATACATTCAAATAAAGTTCAAATACATGTGACATCAGATACATGTGAATCAAATACATATGATCCAAATGCATATAACGAAAATACACTCAAAATACAAGGAGAAGAAGCTAGGAAAAATATGTAAGAAAAGTAATGTTGTTAGTTGGGTTTGAACCTGGGCGGGCAAGGGGAGAGTCTCGCCCAAATACATGCGATACACAAAATACATGCGAAATACAATAATATAAGCATTATGTTCTTCGATATACGAAGGAGCATAAATAGAAGTTGGGCTCGAAAGACTCTCTTTTTGGGCCCCTAAAAAAATTCTCTAACTGATTACAACCAGGAAATTACACCCAATGACATTGAAAATGAATTGACTTAAATTTTGACACCCGCTTATTGTTACGGTCCGCTTTTACGCTCGCGCATAAAAGCTTCTCATAACTTTGGCTTTTTATCGTGAACAAACAGAGTCGCAACCTAATTTATTTTATGGAAATTAGGAAACCAATTTAAGATATTTTTGAAAACCTTTTTGTACCAGAGAAAGGATAAGAGTTCAGGTGATTCCCCGAGGAAGGTGTTAGGCACCTCGGTAGTAAGAATCCGCACATTGCGGTTGACCTACAGATCTTACATTTTTATGGCTAAAGGAGTATTCTTGTTTGTAAAATGTGTTTAAATGTGTTTAAAAGAGTTATACGTATAATGTTTGAAGGAAGCTTATTCGAGACTAATTGATTTAGAAGAAAAAAAAAGTATATCTTATTTGGAAATGAGTTTTAGGGGTGTTTTACTTTTGAAAATCATTTTTTGCGGGCTTTGAAACAGCCCAAAAATTCCACGGAAAATATTAGAACTTCTTTAAACAATTTCCGGAAAATCATTGTGGCACTCAAACCAAATTTTGAAAATTCGTTTTATGGGCTTAAGCCCATTTTTTGGAAAATGGTTTCTTACTTCTGAAAGAAGGTTATTTTACTTCATTTTGTTTTTTCATAAAAGATTGAGTCTTGGTAATACTTTAAGAGAATCATTTTTACATGTAACCAGAATGTGTTTTGTCATTTGAAATCCCTTTTGACCCTTTTTTCTGGAAATCATTTTGTTCGTCCTTCAGACCAATTACTTTTGCCAACTTTGAACATTAAGAAAAATGATCATAAGACATTAAATCTTTTGGCGACTACGATTTCCACATTTCCGCTTGAAGATTCAACTAAGTTGAAAAAGAAAAACCAAGTAAAGTGTTAATTTTATTACAAGTCAAATACATAACAAAATGAAGTAGTGTATAAGAGAAGGTTAGCTAATTGGGCTTAGCCCATTTCCGCCTCTTCTGGTTCTGCTGCTACTGTTGATACATGAAAAATATACCAGTGAATCACATCTTTTAAACAAAAGCAAACAAAGTCTAATTCAAGTAACATTTTAAAACAAAGGCTATCATGTTTTGAACAAGGTAGGTCTAGTTTGGAATTCGAACAGAGGCAAGCCAAATCATACTCACTGTTAATATGTCTCAAGAAGGAAGCCAAACTTTTCTGGAAAATCATTTAAACTTAAGAGAACTGTTTCCGAACAAACTTTAACTTGTTTGAGACTCCTGGCGAGAAACAAGAACAAGAAAGGAAAGAACTAACACTAAAATAACATTGGCAGATAGTTTGAAAGCCACAGGAATCCAAATACAGAAAAAAGAAACAGTCAGAGGAATTAAAATGCTGAATGTATATAACACTCGAAAATCAACACTCATTTTAAAACTAAATGACTACTTAGTAAAGGAGGAAATAAAGGAAAATGACATGCTGGATATGCAAACCACATAATCTAACAGCCCAAAACTTTGAATAAACTTGTTCACTTAAGCTAATTTCATCTTAAATATATAAAGCATTCAGAAAACTATATAACGATTTGGACTTTACGCACATACCACAATCAAAATAAAACTAAGACAACCTCGAAATCGAATCAACTAACTCATGCCAAAATAAAATAAAACTAAACCTTAACTAAATATGCTGGAATTTAAACAAGAAAGCAGAAAATAAAACTATAAATACCACACAAAGAGAACAACAGCAGAACTGAGAAAATGGAAATACTAAGACTACATCGAAACAGAACTGTAACTTAAACAAATTACCAAAGCAAAAACCAAAATAAAACAGAACAAAAAATGAAAAGGAAAACTTATTTTTTAAGTTAGGTTGGGTCGGATCATTTAATTGGGCTGTGCGTTTAAATTGAGCCCAAACGAATTGAAGAGACCATAAGATGCTAGGAAAAGGAGGATTTAACATATAGTCGGTATTGGATTTAACCAATAGCCTTCCACATGTATACAACCACAACTTATCTACATAGCCGATTTGAAATCAACTTTGAGGCCATTTGGCTATTCAATTAACTAATTAAGCTTCTTGACTTAGCAAAATAAAATATTTATTTGCGTAAATAAACTACTTGTAGTAATTAAGTCATAAATGACTTTATATTGACAATTTGAAATAAGTACTAAATTAAACGCTTATTTTGAACATAATTAATACTTAAAATTATATATAAAATAGATGTAATATATTTTAAGATATTTTGCCAAATGCAATGGTAAAATAGCACCAAAATAGTTTCGAGAAATATTTTTCCACTGTGTAAAATAATTATTTCACTCTGCTTGAAATTCAAGAAGTTTGTCAACTAGCATGCTTGTTTCTATTTTTTTTACACATAAATTCAGATTCAATATAATTAAACAAGGAGTGACTTTCATGGTAGACTAAAGTATCGAGTTACTTAATTGCCTTTTAAAATTTTCCGATGAGTTCTAATCAATACACTTTAATTAGCCCTTTTATTCTTTAAAATCAACTTAAACAGGTGGGAACATATATCTTACATTCCCCCCTTGACGCACATAACGTTATTCACGTAATAAATTTAATAAATTTTCTTACATTATGTGCACATATCGGCTTAAAAAGAGCAAAATTAATTGTCAAGTCCACAAACTCATGATAGGAAACGATATGACACTGTCTGCTCGTAACTCGTAAGAGTTAAAACTATAGTTGGTTGACATTATTAGAAAATCAACAATTGAAGTAATTAGCAAGTTCAAGTGTGTCCACAAACTTTAGAGATGCTTGTATGACATGAAATGAGTATTAGAAGCGGCAACAAACATTATTGGAGCACAATGAGTGTATCAGATTAGCAGTGGCGGACCCAGGATTTTGAGTTCGGGGGTGCTGGACCCAAGAATTTTGAGTTCGGGAGTGCTCTATTAACTATTTATATCTGTTTCTTTTATATTTTCTATACAGCTATACACTCCGTGACTGAGTTTAATGGGTGCTGGAGCACCCAAAATTTGCACATGGGTCCGCCACTGCAGATTAGGATGTACAAGGGATTAAGAATGCCCGCACTACAAGAAAATACAGAAATGACAACAACTCTTTTGGCAGCAAAAATAATATAGTTGGCAAAATTCAATATTTGGTAACAACTTAGTTTTATTGTGGGCATATATGATGAATCTTTTAAAAATGAACTTTTTTTTTGTTGCCAAACAAGTAGATTTTGTTTTCATATTATTCAGAGGCGGACCCAGGATTACCCAGGATTTTAAGATGCCTAGGGCACTATTATCTTAACATAACCGCCAACAAAAAATTTAATGACAAATGGGGGATAATACCGTGTCGGACCCGTCACTAATAGCGTAGCGTAGCGAAAATACAAGTATGCAGGTCAAATATGTTTAATAAATAAAATTTAACATAGTGAAGCAAATGAAAGAGATAGCTCAATGGCTAAGGTTGTGCAACATATGGTGACATTGCAGGTTCAAATCTGGGCGAGCTCATTTAACGCTTATTTTTTTCCTAAAAATATGCTAAAAAATAATTAAAAGTGACATTGGGGTTTGATCCGGGGTGACATGTAAGAGAAGCAGCAGTTGCAACCAACGTGTCCTAAAGACATCTTGATTTGTTAGAGTGCACAATTAAATATATACTAATTTCTCAAGGTATGTACACATATATAGACATAATTTTTTCCAAAGGGTGGGAGTGATAGGTCCGCTTCTGATAGTATTGACTATTGTTGCAAAAGGTATTTTTGGCAACAATAAAAAAGTTTTTGCATGTCGTTGCAATAACAGCCGATGGAAAAAGTTTATGCAACAAAAAAAATGGTATTGCCAAAAGTACTTTTTGTAATAATAGTATATTTATGGCAACAAAAATATTTTTGTTAGCAAATGTTTTATTTCTTGTAGTGCAGATATGGAAACGTAACACAAAAAAATATTTTTGGAGTGCACATCCAAAGCAAAATAAAACAGCAAAGAAAAGGCAACGGCCCAAAATTCGCAACTTTAATTCAAAACCTCACGCTAAAGGAAGAAAGTAGTAATATTGCAGAGAAAGTAGTGTACGAAGGCCTATTTTTGTTTTTCATCTAGTATTTGATACTTGCATAGTTACCTAGATTAATAGAGATTCACGTTATTCAGGGTCTAGTGCTCCCTACTAGAGTTTTTCTATACCGAAGGCTCGAATACAAGACCTTTAATTAATGGGAGGAATATTATCCATCTAACCAGAATCTTTCAAAATATTCTTAATAATATTAAGATTTGTTCAAAATCTTAATGACTAAAACTTATTCAGACCAAATAAGTGCTTATGTCTGAATGTAAACAAATACACTGAATAGTCTAAGGTCAGAAGATTCTGAAACATTTAGATCGAGGCCTCCATCAAGTGCAAATAAATGAGACTTTATTGTTAGTGGATGAAATCATGAATACTCATTAGACGAGTATCTAATTAGAAATTTAATTACTTGCACAATAAAAATTACTTATATAAAAAGTATAAATAAGTTTTATGATAATTATTAATTGGTGACTTGATAAAATGATGACTAACTTGTTATAAGATACAGTCTAAACTATCGCGATCGTGAAGATATTTTATATTAGCAGTGCTTAGAACGTAAATTCTTTGATTAATTTGCTGCTTGGAGACGAAAGAGTGAAAAAATTTCTCTTTTTATTTGTTTTAGTTTCCTGAGTGATTAGATTCCATTTAACAGTTTGACGTTTATTGACGTCAATAGAAAAAAGAAAAGTGTTTTCAAGATAAAAGATTTGCCTTCGATGTATTGCAACAACGGGTGCTCCTCCTCTTCTTATTACACGTCACTTTCATTTTTAACTAGAAAACTTACCCGCGCTTCGCACTGTCCTAAATATATCATAGGACTCATTGTCTCGATTTACCTTCCGGCTCAACCTATAACCATTTTCATTCGCATAAAGAAGAACATAAATTTTATATTTTCAAACACAAAAATCAATTAGTACATGAAAAAGCCAAGTATAATATCGGTTATAGAAGCGTCAAAGATAGGAGTACGAATGAAAAAATGACACTATGTCGCAAAAGTACCGATAACGAGAAAAGGCAAACAAAATAAGAAGAAGAAAAGTAAGATTAGCATACAATGTTTGAAATTAGTCCCTCTCAATCGCCATGGTAAGAATGTTTGAAACACATGAAATCGAGAGAGATCGAGCTTGTTCAATTACTTGTAAAAACTCTATGGATCTGGTTTGTTTAAAATTATAAAAAAAAAAAAAAAAAAAAAAAAAGTGCCGTCCTATTATTCAATGGAAGTAAAGAAAACGTGTTGAAAGAAAATTTCTTAGTCTTCTGATTTGGGAGAAAATTCCGGATTCAAATTAATCACAATGGCATTTATTAGGGCAATTTTAATACTTTAAGCAAAGAATGACTCTAAAATTTTATTTGTTTCCCATTATGGAGAAAGACAAACCTATAACATCAAGGAGCTTGTAAGATTTATGAAATAATACTTTCACACCCCTATCAGGAGTATGACGGGCTCTGATCCGTAGGCTGAGAACCAACTAATTTATCCGTTACTTTGAACATTATAAACCATAACTCAAAGAACACCTGCACGCAGAAAAGGCCCAACATAGGAATATCCGATCATTCAGCACATATGTTCATATGCGGACCGACAAGGTCGCCACGACATAATGTATATCATAAAGCCGGCAAGGCTAACAGTAAAGTATCAAGAGCTCAAAATAAGGCCGACAAGGCCACCAAAATATTATACAACAATATGAACCGATGGAGCTATAAAACATCTAACTGTACACACACGTCTATGAGCCTCTACATAGAATATAATGATCATAAGGACAACGGAAAAGGGCCAAAATTACCCCTGAACTTTGAAAAATAGTTCATCCATACCCTTCGTTATACTTTAGGGCCAATTATACCCTTACAGTTATACTATGGGGTCAATTATACCCTTATGTCTAACGGCTGCCACGTGGCATCATCTCAGCCCTTCAAAATTATTTTACCCTCAAATAATTTTTTACCCACTAAAATAACTCAAAACGACCCGAATTTTTTTTTCCAGCAAAAATAATACGGAATTATTTTTCCAGAAAAAATATAAAAATAATTCCGTATTATTTTTGCTGGAAAAAAAAATTCGGTCGTTTTGAGTTATTTTAGTGGGTAAAAAATTATTTGAGGGTAAAATAATTTTGAAGGGCTGAGATGATGCCACGTGGCAGCCGTTAGACATAAGGGTATAATTGACCCCATAGTATAACTGTAAGGGTATAATTGGCCCTAAAGTATAACGAAGGGTATGGATGAACTATTTTTCAAAGTTCAGGGGTAATTTTGACCCTTTTCCGTAAGGACAATACCAAATAGACTGCATCTCTGAAGTAAGTGGAGTGCTCTTGAAAATCCGCTGATAGAACACCTACGGGTCTGATTCATCTCCCTGCCTACCTGCGGGCATGAGCGCAGCGTCCACAAGAAGGGATGTCGATACGAATAATGTACTGAGTATGTAAGGCACGAATAACAAGATAATATAGATATGGAAGGTAACATCGAATAAGAGAGATAACCTGTACATCTGGATGCCTCATGGTGTCATGCATGCTTAGCCTTTAAAAAAAAACATTTTTATACATATATATATAATACCATGCCCGACCATTAAGGCTCGGTGTCATATATATAGTATCATGCCCGGCCATTAAGGCTCGGTGTCATATATATAGTATCATGCCCGGCCATTAAGGCTCGGTGTTATCATCATTAGCCCGCGTCCGGGGCAATATCATAACATGCCCACTGCAGTGGTGTGCATATCTACGTGTCATGCCCGACCGACTATAGCGCGGCGCGGTGTGAGAAAATACATACATATATAAAGCATGCATAGGAGCCCAATCAAAAGCCACAACTATATCGGAGTGACGTAAGGTCGGTATCCTCCGATTATATTATGGAACAATCATCATCGTTTATCCCACCTTGAAGGAACAAGGGTCATAAGGTGAGATTACCAACAATGAAGGAAATTAAGAAATTGCAAAGTAAGCTCAATCACCTCATAATAATATAAAGCTCATGTACTTGGAAATCTCTATGAATAAAATCATCTCATAATAACATGAAATCTGTATGCCTTGGGGCTTTGATAAATAAATCCCTCACAATCATTGTCATGATTATCATAA
The DNA here is from genome assembly GCF_019175385.1 of Lycium barbarum. Classification (NCBI taxonomy): domain Eukaryota; kingdom Viridiplantae; phylum Streptophyta; class Magnoliopsida; order Solanales; family Solanaceae; genus Lycium; species Lycium barbarum. The sequence continues at coordinate 4,702,577 of NC_083340.1, forward strand.
AAAAAAAAAAATTATTCATCTTTAGCACCATAAAAACTTTAAGAGTCATGAATCTCTAACATTCTTGGAAATGAGAATTTTTATGAAATTCATGCATGGGTTGGTAGGAAAGAATCATGCCTTTAAAAGAAAGAGGAATAGCCTTAACATACGTGGAAGATAATTTCTCGACTTCCAACTTACTTCTTGTCTTGCAATTCACTTAAGATCATTCGTAGCCTCATAATCTACATATACGACCATTCATACTATTGTTAGGCTCATCGTCATACGCTCGTCTTAAACCCTTAATTTAAATTCATTTAGAATCTGCCGAAATTCGGGCAGCATCTCCCATGTTTATATGCCTAGCCCGAAATCACAATCCAATAACCAACAACAACAACAACAACAATACCAACATCACAACAACATTATCAACTCCAATAGGCTCCATAAAACATCTCACACGATGTTTTCCAAGTTTCTCAACTATCCAACTTATTATACGACTACGTAATAACTTTATCTCCGTAAATAAACTGAAATTAATATTAATATGGAGAGATTCATACCTTATTCTTTCTAGAGTAGCAATATCTTCAATCTTCAATATTTACTTTGAATCCAAGCCAATTCCAACACAAGACAAGACTATAATCGTTACTACACGTTGTCCGGACCTCGATTAATACTCCGTAGCTTGAAACCTCTCAAAAATCCTCGCTTTTATGTGATATATAAGCTCTCTTGCTTTGACTGAATTTTCTGGAATGTTTTTGGTAAATTTTTGTGCAGAAAATGGGGTTTTTGCCCCTTATATAGGTGCTAAAGTCGGTGCACTGTAGCAGCACTGTAGCAACGTTGTTTCTGCTCTGTCAGCTGAATTTGTAACGTCCATAATTCTCTGCTCCGATGTCGTATCGATGAGTGGTTTGTTGCGTTAGAAACTAGACTCGACGAACTTTATTTTAAGCTTTTGAAACACCTTAAAAATCCCCATATACCCGGAGATATACCCGTCCAAAGTTGACCCAAAATTCTGTCTTTAATTCTGCCAACTTGTTCCAAATTTTCGACAAACTTACTTTTGTTGATTTGCTTGGTCCCAAAATCTGCCGAAACTCTGATTATATGATATTTATCACTAATCATACTTGATAATGGTCATGTCCTTTGGTTCCAAGGTTGTCCTTCCCGGTTACGACTTACAAGATCATAATTCATCCTTTACTTAAACCATATACTTAATAATGTTTCGTTCATGGCACTCCAAAGTTGTTTTACCTAGCCATAGTTCGACATACTTACATTCAAATTTAACCAGTACTTCTCCGAGGTACGGGGTGTAACACTGAAAGAGCGGGGTGTAACAAATACTCAACTATAGAAAGCATTTTGGACTAGAATAGTCATATTGATCATGCCCAAATTAAGGCACTTAGTTAATGTTGCCTCGTTGAGTAATCATTTTAGGATTGAAGTATCAGTACTCAGTTTTCTTATAGAAATAAAGCACCAAGCGTTCTTCTATTTAATTCCCTCTCCTTTAAATTCTTTAATCATGAAGTTTCAGTTTTAAATCCTTTCTATTCAGCAAGTTTCAAATTGCATGTACTTTTACAGTTCAAAATATTGGATAAATTTGTTGGGACATGGTTTCTTCCTTTATTGAATTAGTTTCCTTTTTTAATTAGTTAAACTAATAGCATATAGGATCAACATTTATGACTTTCCTTTTACGTATGTAGTTAAACCGTGTCATTACAAGAAGATCATGCATATACCAGCGGAGTTCCAGCTATAATAACATTGGCGGTCTCGTTACAATCATGTTTCTGAAACATGATTGTAATCGAGACCGCCAATGTTATTATAGCTCGAACTCCGTAGGTATATGCATAACCACGATGATCTTCTTCTAATGACGTGAATGGCATGGTTTATAACCTACGAAGAAAGTGAACACAGTGACGTACGCAGGAATTTTTGTAAGCGGTGTCGACATTTAAAAAAATAAACAGTGGTAGGGACTTAGTAGCTCAATTGGTTGGCTACCTGAACTATCACCTTATTGGTGAGGGTTCAAATCTCCACATTGTAATCCCCTTCCCATTTGTCCTTCCCCTATCCCCCTATGTAATAAAAACAATTTAAAAAAAAAATAAACAAAGAAATAAATGATATAAAAAAGGATTTAATTTTTAATATCCTAGCGGGCAGGTTTTGTTTCTTCTAACCATACAGGAAATTGCAAGTTCGAACCCGGCTAGGCGCCAGCAACCTTCATTTTTTAAGTATAATTAATATAAAAAAAAAACTGAAAATAGACCAAATTAATGCACTTTGCTGAGGCTCGAACACGGGTAGACCACTGAACTATCCAAGCACTAAACCAGACCAACGCATTCCTTTTGTGTAAGCACTGTCATTTATTTTTTGTTTGTACATGTATTACGGCTTTTCAGATTATATATATATATATATATATACAAAAAAAAAAAATCGACGAAGGGGTGTCGAATGACACCACTGGGCATAGGATGGGTCCGCCCCTGAGTGAACAAATTAAAGATGATCTACTGCTTATGCTAAGATGATCTCTACTTTTTTAAAATTGATAAGCAAGTAAATAAACAAGCAGAGGAAAGAATTAATTGACCAATCCCTCCCCAACAACAAAGTTTCATTTTATCTCTTTATACAACATGAACTAGAAAAACAAAATTGAAAGGAACGTGATGAACTCCTTCAGGACAGCTCTACGTCTCACATCGAGACTCTTCGCGGTTCCATTGCACGTGTCATATATGTAAATCACAGAAAATAAATAACAGGGTTAGTGTGTTTACTTTGTGCAAAGTCAGCATTTAGGGAGATATTAATTCCACTTCAAAATAGTTCATGGGAGTAATAAGACATCCACAAGTATAAGTGTGTAAAAGCATATTCAAGATTAGTTTGTTTCGAATTTCATCCTTTTGAGATCACACTTATTTCCTTTTAATTTTGTGTTTATATCTCACACACATTTGTTTAACTAAATATGTGATTTATATAAAGCTTTTACTAAGTGACACGATATGCACGTGCAACGCACGGGATGCACGCGAGATGCACGGGGTGCACGCGAGACGCATGGGTGCACGCGCAACATACGCATGATGCACGGAATGCACACGCCAACTCCAATTCAGAAAAGACTCGAGTGCTTTCAGTAGTGAATTAGTGGTAAGTGTCCATCCAAATTCTCTAGAGAGTCGTTAGCTCGACGTCCAGGATAACATTTATGCATTTGGAGTGGTAACTATCATAACAAAACTAAGAACAAACCAACATGGGTTATTGTGGTGGGATGGTTCGGATCCCTCCCCCTTATCTACCAGAGATCTCAGATTTGAGCTCCTGGGAATGGAAAAAATTCTGTCAGAAATGGGCCCTGTATTGCGCAATCTGGATTTAGACGGGCTGCAATGCGGATACCGGACATCAAGTGGGAAATAAAAAAATAAAAAAAAAACTAAGAACAATATCTGACCAAATAAGATCCTTTAAACACACTAGGAAAAAGACATTCCTTTTGAAACCGACTAAAATAGAAAGTAACACGATTAAATTGAAGTACAAGGAATATTTGTTAGAATATTTTGATTTGAGCCATTGCAGTGTTACATCATCTATATACACGAAATTATTTCTTTTACTCATTTTTATTTTTTGAAATAACATAAGCATTATGTTCTTTTATATACAAAGAAGCATCAACAAAAGTTGGGCTCAAAAAACTCTTTTTTGGCCCCTAAACAAATTCTCCAGGGCAATTTGCAGGATTGTCCTTCGCTGGGGGTGGTCTCTAATTTTTGCCCCTCAAATTGGTGGCCTTTAATTTTTGCCCTTTACTAAAAGCCTCTTGGTTCAGGATTCGAACCCCCGCTCAGTCAAAATTTTAAAAAAAAAAATTGTAAGGCATAAGTTGGGTTTCTAACTCTGGCAAGAAAAAAAAATACTTTGCTGGAATTTCGCGAACCTCTGCCTTAAGGCATAAGTTGGATGCGAATCCCAACTTATGTTTTGCGAATCCCAACTTATGTCTTGCGATTTTTTTTTACTGAGCTTGGGTTCGAACCTAGGACCTTGGGATATTAAGCGAAGGACAAATATTTAAGACCACCCATTTGAGGGGCAAAAAATTAAAGACCACCCCGAAAAAAGGACAATCCACGCAAAAAAAAAAATATTCTCCAACTTAAGGTTAAGTTCACAAATGGCTTGAGCGGTGGTCTTGATTTTTTGGCCCCGCTCAATAACTTTTTTAAAAAAATAGCTTCTGGTTCAGAAAATTCGCTAGACATAACTTTTGTTGCTCATCGGGCATAAGTCGTAGACATAATTTAGTTGGGAGAATGACGTATATATACATAGTAAGAAACTTATTTACGAAACGTGACGATAGTTTTCAGTTTACAAAACATATACGAAATTTTTGCTCAAGGCTTGAAAATTCGCTCAACGTTTCATGTATGAAATGTGTATATCTCGCTCAAGACTTAAAAATTTCTCTCACATTTTTCGTGTATGAAAACTGTATAAAAACGGTATGAAATGTGCATATCTCGCTTAAGGTTTAGAATTTCGCTCACATTTTTCGTGTATAGAAACTGTATAAAATCAGTATAAAATATGTATATAACTATATAAATTTTGTATAACGTTCATGTTAGGTTTTTAGAAATTTAATACAACTACAACAACATTGTATACATCTTTCATACAATATCCATACAAATTTAATACAACTACAACATATAATTTTCACACAAATTCAACATACCATTATCATACAACTTTAATTTAATTTTGAATCTCTCTTCGAAATTTGCAAAAAACATGGTTCGAATCTATATTAGGCTTAGAATTTCACTCACAATTTTGTATACAAAAACTATATAAAATTGGTGTAATAACTAACAATCAAAATTAGAAAGAGCATGGGCAACACCACACATGTACTCTAAAAAGCTTGTCCTTTTTTTTTCTTCTCTCTCTACATATAACAAATCCTCTTCCTTCAGCGTTACAACAATTCCGAAACCCAAATTTGTTGGATTCAAGTTCGATTGAATTAATTGATGATCCAATTCATACAAGAAAATCAATAGATTAATATATTCAGATTCATTGCATGCATTCGTACGTTGGTGGATGTTCATATTTGTGTAGTTTTGTAGGGGTTGGGTGCAGAAAAGGGTCTCAGAAACTTTGAGAAGGGAGTTGTGCTCTTTTTTTTTTTCCCAGATTCGAAACCCAGAAAGAACCGTGAAGAAGGGAAGGGGGCTGCGCTCCTTTTTCCAGATTTGATACAAAATGTAATATACTTGTTATGTTTTGTAAATAAGAAAAATTATTTATATATTTAGTAACAAAGAGTCTCAACTAGGTACTCTATGTCATTTTCCCTTATCAACCTGCTCAAGTGACCACAAGTCATGCCTCATAAGCAAAAGTTTGAACTTATGTCTGATGGGAAACAGATGAAAGCTTTTGTTGTCCATGATACAGTAGCTTAGGATATTTCAAGACAATGAACCCGTACAATTGACCACAAGTTCTTCCTTATAGAAAAAAGCTAGAATCTATGCCTGATGGACAACATAAGCTCTTCCCAACAATTTTGTTCAAGTTAAGTTCATTTTTAAAGATTTTGTTAAGCGGGGACAAAAATATAGACCGAACACCGCACGTCATTTCCTGCCAACTGATTACAACCACGAAATTACACCCAATGACATTGAAAATGGATTGTCTTAAATGTTGACCGCCGCTAATTTTATGGGAAAATCTTCAAGATTAAAATTAAAAGTGTTGTTCATGGGGAATTTTTTATGTTAAACCTGAAATTTTGCCCGTCAAGTAGACATGATCAAAAATTCAGAACCACTTAATTTCAAAGTCATTCTTATAAATCATCCGATTACAACCGGTACCATCGTTACTCTGCATCAGATCTTCAAATTTCAAATGTTTGTTTAGGAGGGTAACATTTTTCAAAAATCAATTAAGACACAAAGGGGGTTGAATTTAATTTTTTAGGTGAAATTACAGGGGGAAAACGTTTATCATTTTATTTTCTAATGACATAAAAATCTCGACTAAAATTAAAAGCTCCTATAGAACTAAAGTTCTTTTTATATTTATTTGCTTACACGAAACAAAAAACAACATGAAAAAAAGAAGGAAAAGTCAGAGCATTGTGACCTGCAGAATTTGCGACTAGCAAAAACTTCATACTATTTGTTGGGACATGGAAAGTAAATATTGTCATAATAGTAATTAACATAATGTCTCGAACCCACCAGGCCCTCCATAAAATACCATATGCTGATACTTTGCACCTCTCCAATGTGGTTCATCCATAATACCATAGTGATTAGGATCTGTAACGCGTACGTTCGTTTTGTCTATATGTACTGTCTGACCTTTATCGTTTAAAACATTAAGTCTCCTACAATAAGCATCATAAGCAGGATCTCCAACAGGAAAACAACTAGATCCCATCGGAGGTTCAGACACACTTGGTGAACTATACGCTACTCCTCCCCACTCCACGTTATTAGCAAAGCTTGTCAGCTTAGTGAAAATCTCTTGAGGCCAAAAACCAATTTGTTCGTTGTTTACGTCATACAGAAGCCACCAGTTTCCATTGGCTAGATCCTTTTAAAAAACAAATGTTATATTACTAGTATTTAGCACCTTTCAAATTCTAATAAGAACAAATGAATTATTTGAATATCAACCAAAAGCATCAAAAATAATTTTGTAAAAGAAAATAGTTAAGGATGTACCCGTTCGATGAACAATGTGATCTCCCATACTTTTTTATCTCCACGTTGTTGAATTGTATCAAAACTCACATCAACGGGGAACTTACTATTAACTATGACAAAACCAGGGCACAACGTATTGAAGCAATGTGTATTGCCAGCCTGTAGTACGCATGAACTCTTTCAATTGATATAAATAGCTAGATTAATTTCACAAACACAAAACGAAAATCATTAAAGTACATTGAACAAAATACCTGAAAATGTATAAAAGATCTAGTCTTAGTATCCCTGTATAGTGTTGGATCCACCTGAAAACATAACATAGAGTTATCAGGATTGAACGGAGCTCATGATAGAGTTTCTAATCTATATCCTTGAGGTCAATATTTAATTATTACTCTATATATCTCCCCTTTTTTTTTTCCCCTATCCCCTAATCTACCTCTTAAAACAAAAAAGCAAGTAAACACGGAAGTAATTAAATTATCAATGAATAAATCGTTAACTTACTCTCCAACCAGCTTGTAAAATGTCTGACCCCTTCTGGATTTTCAATCGACATGCAGTGTGTTGTTGACTTTCAATATGAGGATTCCATAAAGTAGCTGACATTCCAGCTCCAGCAAACTTATTATTTGGATCATATGGAATTTGAACTGTTGCAAGCTGAATATGAAAAATACAATTTTTGTTAACTTATCATTATAATTTTTAAAATTAGCTATTTACATTTGCCGAAAATCCTATTTTCTTTTTGTCCTTTTGGTACAGCAACTTGGGGCCTAGGAGAAATTGGAAAAATGAGAGCCCAAGTGAGAATTCAGTCCTTGCATATCGTAAAACAAGTGAATCAGTCAACCAAAAGTCAATTCCAAAAATTCACTTATTTAACTATTTCTACTTTTCGTTTTTTCCATGCCCAAAATGGCAAATCAAAGACCACGAAAGCACAATTTGATATGCTACGTTAAGAAAATAATCATTAAAAATACAAGAATAACTTGATGATATTAGAAAAGTAAACAAAAAACCATTTTTAATGTTGGTCATTGGATTTTCATCATACAGGGAAAAAAAATGGCAAACCAGAAGGTGGTAAATAATTAATTATTCGTATTTATATACCTTGTATCCCCGCGAGGACATGTAACTTTTTGTTGGCTCACTATTATTGTTAATCTGTGTAGAAACAATAAAACATAGGAATGATCGATTATTCTCGTCTTTTTTTTTCTTTTTCTTTTTCTTTTTTTTCTTTCAAAAGAATGACTTGGGGTAACATTATCTTACATTACTCAATGTGGATTCAAACGCGAAACCTTCTGGCGGTGGAATATGTCTTTGTCTGATAAGATCATCTTTAGTAACTCTTTTAATAGGAACAGTTCCAAAAGGGCAACCGTTTTCCTTTAACCATATGTTTAACGACTTATTAGCCGCTGAGGTATTTGAATTTTGCAACGTCCTAGCTAACGTAGGTTTCATCTGTCCATCAAAAACTTAAATTGTAAGTATCAAACAATGCTAAATTATAATTTAAAAAATGAAAATAAAATGAAAAGAGTAGAGACATGCCTTGGGATGAAAATTGCGATTCCTTAATAACGGATGGTCAAATGCAGGCTGTTTATAGAAATCCACACAATCGTATGTATCCCCATATTTCGTCTGTGTACGAAGCATCGTTAAAAAGTATTATTTGTTACACTAAGTCTAATTGGATCTTGCTCTCCAATATGTGACTTTTGAATAGGTAAAAACTTTTACCCAATAGAAAAGTTTCAAGAGATTATAAACACTAGTCCATCTTTCCCAAAATTTATCCATGTTGATTAAATATCAAAATAGATTTTATCAAAGCAATTGTAATTTCGTTCTTAATTTTCCGTTTTTTCTAGATAAAATGAAGTTAGAAACAATGTAAAAAGTACAGTGACGGACAAAAATTGTAATTTTCAAATATAATATCAAATTTCTAAATTAAAAAAAAAATGGAATGGAAGATGGTTTTTTCTTCTAGAAAAGTAGTATTATCACACTAATACAATAGGGAAAAAGACACAAATGGCCGTTAGGCCATAAATAATCCCATGCGCTGGCCCATCTATTCCCAAACTCAAAAATTAGCCCATAAACTTATGAATACAATGATTTTCGGCCCAAATATATAGGGCAATTTGCACAATTGTTCTTCATACAGACTGGTCTTTAATTTTTGTCCCTCAATTCGCAAGTCTTTAAATTTTTCCCTTCGCTTAAAATGGTGGCCGAAAATATCCCGAGGTTCTGGATTTGAAACATAGTAGAATAAAATAGAAAATGTGTGGAAGGAGAAGGATCGCAAAGCAAACGTGAATACCTTAGGGCCGTTTGTCCATGAGAATTATTCACTAAATAATAATATTTTCGCAACTATTCGGGCAAAGTTACATAGAACCTATGACGACAGACTTTGCCTTATAAGATATATTTTTAGTTATATCTTAAGGCAAAGTTTGCAGCATAAGGCAGACTTTTTGCAAAAGTCTTGTCTTACAATTTTTTTTTCCTGGACTAAGCGGGGCTTCGAACCCAACATCTGGGGGTATTTTCGGCCACCTTTTTAAGCGAAGTAAAAAATTTAAGACTAGCAATTCGAGGGGTAAAAATTAAAGACTAACCAAAAGAAGGACAATCCACGCAAAAAAATGAAATATATACCTTAATTGTTTTGACCGCCGGCTTGTTTAAAAGTTTAAGTTGCTTTTCCATCTCTAAATCCTCTAGTTTGGATAGCTTTATTTCTCCTTGAACTCCGTCATAACTCAAAAGAAAATATAACACCAGCAAAGTTTGTCGAACAATTCTTTGGCGAATCAACATAGTCTGTGGCCATTAAAATAACATATATAGGCATGACTACCTTAATATCTATGTATATACCAAAAAAAAATATACTAATATTTAAATAACAAAACTAATTAACACGACATTGAAGTACTAAACATCAATTGAACTTACTTGATTTACCAGATGTATGAGGATTGAAGAAATTTTTGATCACCTATCAATTTTTCAACTATGTTGAATATGTTATATATAAAGAGGGGTAGACGAGTTCTAAAATGGGCATTATACATGATATTAAATTACTTTAATTTTTGAAAGCAGGATTAACATAATCTAGGAGTGATGAAGTGTTGATTGTTCTCTTCCTTGTATAATCCAAAGACAATCTAGTCATAGATTGCCAGTAAATTTAATCGAATCTACTACGGTCTACACCAAAGGTCAAGACAAACTTTTTGTTTTGCGCGGATTGTCCTTTATATGGACCGGTCTTTAATTTTGTTCCCACAAATCGTCTTTAATTTTTATCCCTGCTTCTCATTTAATAAAAATTTATGGGCAAAAGTATCTTTATTTATGAAACCAGAGATTCTAGGTTCGATTAATTTGATACTTCGAAAGACTTCCAAAATATTAAAGTACTAAAATGTACCTGAAAATTAAAGGAAAGTATTTTTCTTAGTTTTTATATTAGATTTTAAAAAATAATAATTAAACATTTGAAAGTTCTTCTAATTTTCATTTTACTTAAAAAATTTGAGATTAAAGTCTCCGATGATCCAAATTGAGCTTTCATATGTTATTCATTTGTTTTTTTTAAATTGAATTCATATTGGCTAACTTAATTATTTTTTTACCAAAGATATTACAATATTCAATTAATGTCAAAAATATTTGATGCGCAAATATTGTTGTATGATGAAATCAATAAAGTTAACCTACAAATAATTATAAATAATTAAAAGCCATGATATTACAAGAACTTTTTTAGATAATCTTTCAAATTAAGTCACAAAAAAATACTGAAAAGTCCATAGAATTAATTTTTCTTACTTCAAGCTTTCTTTTACCTTCCAAAAGATGCATGTTGAAAAATAACAGTTTTTACCTTTTCTTAATTTAATAAACCATTTTATGAAATCTACATTGTAATAAATTTTTCATGTTAAACGTAACTATTTTATATTTTGCAAAATATTTTAATATTTTTAAAAAAGTAAAAAATATATGTTTTGCAATTGTCTAGTGTTATTATTGTTTGAAAAATAAATTGTATTTTTTTAACTACATTATTTTTTCAAACATTTTCAGAATATATAAAAAAAATATTTTATAGTTACTCTTTTGATATAGTAATAAATTTCATGTTAATAGTGTGCGCACGTAACATTTGATTAATTAACTACTGTACCTTAAAATTCATTTTTTCGATTGAGACAGAGGGACTATAATTTACATTTTTGATACACTTTTGAAGTATTTAGCAATAATATGAGTTATTTCTATTTATTTTCTTAATTTTGAAACTTAATCCAAACTTAAGTGAAATCAATATAAATTTCTTATATTCGCCAGCATGTACGACATAAGATTTTAGGAGAAAATTAAAAGGAAATTACTAAATGGACGAATAAAAAATTAAAATAGCAAATGATAAATGGTAAATAACATCAATAAATAATAAACAACATTATAAGAATAATATTTGATTCAATAATTAAGCATGTATTAAGATAGAATGAATGGCATGATAATTCTTTATTTATAATATATTCTTAAGTAGAAACATAATTTGAAACAAGTTTAATAATATTTCTACATAAATAAAGATTCAAATATGTATGAGTATATATAACATATTAAATTAAAAAAATCTTTTTGAAAATCTTTTGATAAAAGTTTTCATGGATGAATTTGAGCTGCATATCAATCCAACTTTTTATGGGCTGATATGGGTTGAGCTGAATGAGCCAAGTTAATAAATGGGCCGGTCAATAACCAGCCCAAACTTAGACGGATTCGACAGGTCACGTTTTCATGGGCTGAGTTATGAACCATCAATCTTCATCAACAAAAAACATTTGTTGATTCAATTAATTCTACTAAAATATATGTTCAGATTATTATTTTGGATATTAGTTACAAACTAACCATCAACATTTATTAGATAATATTTTTAGATTTTATCAATCGTTCGTAGTTTAGAAGATTACACATAAATTTAATATATTGAATAATAGTCAACTTAGTCTCTTATACATCTCTATATATGTCATAATCGCAAAGGTATCATACCTGCATCTAGCAAATCCAATCCAGTGTTGAGCTTTCATGTTCTATTTTTAAGTTTGATTTTTTTAAAACGCCTAATAAGCATGCCTATAAAAAGAAATGAATTCAGGATGCATCAACGAATTGTACAACAAACTTTGTTGATGCTATATTTTCTTTTGAGTTATAATGGAGCGCAAGGAGATGAAAAGCTATCCAAATTAGAGGAGGTAGAGTTAGAAAAACAACTAAAACTTTTGAATAAGCCAGCGGTCAAAACAGTAAAGGTACTTTTTTTTATTTAGTTGTACTCGTAAGTTGCTAAAGACACTTTATTCTTATTTGATAATATCACTTTTGTAGAAGAAAAACAAAAACAGCAATCCTCTGTCACACGATTTTTGGAATCTTTTGTTGTGCTTGAAAATTGATCAAACTGTCTACATTACGTCTATATATTACCCCTTCGTCTCAATTTATGTGATATTTTTTTAGTCAATCTAAAGAAAAATGACATATTTTTATATTTAGTAATAATTTAGTTTTAAACTTTTCATTTTACACTTAATGAGGTGATTTATAGCCACATAAATATGTGGCTTATTTTAGATCTAATTTCAAAAAAAATTCTTTCATTCTTAAACTTCGTATCCACTCAAACACTTTCACATAAATTTGGAGGAGGAGTAATTGTTTTACATTTTATGTTGCAAATTGGAGACACCCACCTATTTTGACTTTTGAAAGTTAGATTATATATATATATATATATATATATATATATAGTGTCTTCATTTACTAACAATGAGGTTATTTTGTGTTTAATGGTACATTTTGTGTAACTTAGGTTACTTATTATATGTTAATTTATTTACAGACTAAATATGGAGATATATATGATTGTGTGGATTTCTACAAACAACGTGCATTTGATCACCCGTTATTGAAGGACCATAATTTTTATCCAAAGGCATATCTCTACTCTCTTTCCATTTTATTATCATTTTTTTAATAAGGATGATATTGTTGACATGCAATTATATATTTGGTTAAACAGATGAAACCTACTTTATCTAGGATAAAGAAAAATTCAAATTCCTCAACAGTTAGTAGTTCATCGACAATATGGTCAAAAGATGGAGGATGCCCTTTTGGAACAGTTCCTGTTAAGAGAATTACGAAGGATAATCTTATAAGACAAAGACGTATGCCACAGCCAGAAGATGTCACATTCGACACTCAATTTGATGTTGTAAGATAATTTATGCCAATTTACTCCTCCGTCTTGAATAGGTCAAACCTAAATACGAGAATCCATTATTATACAACAAATCTCATATATTGTTGTCATGTCTAATGCAGAGCAACAACAATAGTGAGTTAAAAGGAAGATATATTTCTTCACAAGGATATAAGGTATATGACGATGATTTTTTTATGTTCTCACTTTTTAGTTGTGTTTTCTTGAGGGTTAGTTTATAAGGCGGAAAATATAAAATACATATCTTTTATTCAGATTGCAATAGCTCGAACGCCAAATGAACCAAATAACAGATTTGCGGGAGCTGGAATGGCAACTAGTGTATACAATCCTCATGTTAAAGACGGGCAACATAGTGGTTCTCGACTAAAAATTCAAAAAGGGTCAGATATTTTACAAGTTGGTTGGAGAGTAAGTTTAATATAAACCTTTACATGCAGTTTGTGATTTTATTGTTTCATGGAAGAAGGAGACAGACTAACAATTGAATATTGTACTTTTAAGATGTAAATTAGGAACTTTATTAGTAAACTCAATATTCAATAACCATAACGTCTCCATTTTGTGTTTTAGGTGGATCCAACATTATATGGGGATACTAAAACTAGGCTTTTTATACACTTTCAGGTAACTTATCTTGTGTGCCTTGAAGATTTCCATCTTGATCTAGTTCATGAAACTAGTATATCTCTTAGTTTAGCTATTTACCTCAATTTTCAAGAATTCATGTATGAGATATACCTCTTTTTTTTTTAGGCCGGTAAAACTCATTGCTTCAATACACTATGTCCTGGCTTTGTACAAGTAGATAGTGAGTTTCCTCTTGATAGATCATACCAGAATATGCTTTCACAGCGTGGAGGGAAAACTTGGGATGCCACAATGTACATTGATCGGGTACGTAGGGATGCCACAATCCTTATTACTTTTCTTATTTAGAGTTTTTACACAGTTTATACAAGTATAAGGATTCCCCCCCCCCCCCCCCCCCCCAAAAAAAAAAATTTGCTCATCTGCATAATCTAGCATTACAGAATCTAAAAAAGACTATCAGGTGCTAACTTAACCCTGCCTCCCAAAAGAAAAAAAAAACTTGGCTCCTAGCTGGCTAGCTGATATTTAGCAAACAATACATTCTAAGTAACAGGCTTCCCTTCCTCTTCTTCCATCTCTAATGTTTCATCTGTCTCTTGTTGTTGAGGAGGTACCTGAACTGACATCCACATTACCATTGTTTTTTAAACAAGGATTTAGCCAACGGAAATTGGTGGCTATTAATGACTAGAAGCTTTAACCAAGTTGGTTTCTGGCCGCAAAGGATCTTCACTGACTTGACAAGTTTTGCTACGAATGTTGAATGGGGAGGAGTTGCATATAGTCCACCAGGTGTACCTAAACCTCCCATGGGCTCAAGTTTTTTTCCTATTAAAAACTCCTCTTATGATGGTTATTGTAGCGAAATAACAATTTTAAACGAGAAAGGAAAGACGATCAAAGTAGATGAAACAATCACGCATACCGACAATCCCAGTATGTACCAAGTTTTCGCTGAGCCAATTTGGCATAATTCAGAATGGAGGTATTTTGTTCTTTATGGGGGACCTGGTGAGAGTCCACATGTTTAGTATGAAAGACATTCTTCTAAATCGCTAAAAGGTAGAAGAAAATAGTTCCTACTTTTATGTATACTTTTGAATTTCATGTTGCCTTCCAAACAAATGCAGAAAAAAAAGCATTTCCTTTTATTTTTTAACTATACTGTAACTTTCGATGCAATATATTATCGAATAACTTTCTTGAAACTAAATGGAGCTCTAGCTTACAGTAATTAATTTCACCGTATTTTTGAAAAAAAAACCATAGACATCCTCCATTTTAATTTATTTGTTTTAGTTTGACTGGGCATGAAGTTTAAGAAAATAAAGATTTTTTTTAAAATTTTGTGGTTGTTAACTAAAGATATGTGTAATGTACCAAAATGTCCTTTTATCTTATGATATTAAACATGTCATGTGGAATGTTGAAACTAAAGAATTAGCTGAATTAGGAAGAAACATTCATTTTGAAACGGAATAAAAGGGATAGTAAGAAATAGAGAGAATATTTGTTAAAAAAATTTTATTTCAGCCGTTGTAGTGTTACATCAGCTATATATAGGCGCAAAATTATTTCTTTTTAGTCATTTTTATTTTTTGAAATAATATAGGAATTTTTACTGGGTGTAGCTTCTTCGAAGAGGTAATTATTAATGATAACTACCTTTTAATTTATTTATATTTAGTAGCTACAGTGATTTTATAAATTACCATTCATAGCTACACCAAAATACATAAAGTTGGAGTGGCTGAGGTGGTTATTAGGCGAGACTCTCACCCTGGCCGCCCAGGTTCAAACCTGGTCAACAACATTTCTTTTGTTACATATTTTCCCTAGCTTCTTCTCCTTTTATTTGAGTGTATGACGAAAATACACTCAAAATACAAGGAGAAGAAGCTAAGAAAATATGTAAAGAAAAGTAATGTTGTTGGCTGAGTTCGAACCTGGGCGGGCAAGGGGAGAGTCTTGCCCAAATACATGCGAATACACAAAATACACGCGAAATACAATAATATAAGCATTATATTCTTCGATATACGAAGGAGCATCAATAGAAGTTGGGCTCGAAAGACTCTCTTTTTGGGCCCCTAAAAAAATTCTCTAACTGATTACAACCAGGAATTACACTCAATGACATTGAAAATGAATTGTCTTAAATTTTGACCCCCGCTTATTGTTACAGTCCGCTTTTACGTTCGCGCATAAAAACTTCTCATAACTTTGGCTTTTTATCGTGAACAAACAGAGTCGCAACCTAATTTATTGTATGGAAATTAGGAAACCAATTTAAGATATTTTTGAAAATCTTTTTGTACCAGAGAAAGGGTAAGTGTTAGGTGATTTTCCGAAGAAGATGTTAGGCACCTCGGTATTAAGAATCCACACAATGCAGTTGACCTATAGATCTAACATTTTTATGGCTAAAGAAGTATTCTTGTTTGCAAAATGTGTTTAAAAGAGTTATACGTATAATGTTTGAAAGAAGCTTATTCATGACTAATTAATTTAGAAAAAAACAAGTATATCTTATTTGAAAATGAGCTTTAGGGGTGTTTTACTTTTGAAAATCAATTTTTTTTTGCGGGCTTTGAAACAGCCCAAAAAGTCCACGGAAAACATTAGAACTTCTTTAAGCAATTTCCGGAAAATCATTGTGTTTAGCACTCAAAACCAAATTTTGAAAATTCGTTTTACGGGCTTAAGCCCATTTTTTGGGAAATGGTTTCTTACTTATGAAGGAAGGTCAGTTTACTTCGTTTTGTTTGTTCATAAAAGATTTGAGTCTTGGTAATACTTTAAGAGAATCATTTTTACATGTAATCAGAATGTGTTTTGTCATTTGAAATCCCTTTTGACCCTTTTTTCTGGAAATCATTTTGTTCGTCCTTCAAGCCAATTACATTTGCCAACTTTGAACATTAAGAAAAATGACCATAAGACATTAAATCTTTTGGCGACTACGATTTCCACATTTCCGCTTGAAGATTCAACTAAGTTGAAAAAGAAAAACCAAGTAAAGTGTTAAATTTTTTACAAGTCAAATACATAACAAAATGAAATAGAGTATAAGAGAAGGTTAGCTAATTGGGCTTAGCCCATTTCCACCTCTTCTGGTTCTGCTGCTACTGTTGATCGCTACGGAGCTACCGGATGGGCTGACTCGAGGTAAGATTATGTTGGGCCTGACCCAACATAGAATATGGGATATGAAGAGTCCGTTGGACTCGTGTGAGAGGGTTCATGCATAAAATTAAGGGAAAAAATGGATTAGAAATATGAATTTGACTCTTATCAATATACATACAGAGAGGAGAGTAAATCAAATAAGTAATCATTCGAATTTAGTGAAGATAAACATGCTGTTACGGAGCATTTTGAAGCAGATTTTTTAGAGGACAAAAAGATTCTTCTTCCTTCTTACTCGAGTTATATCCTAAGTTGCCATTAAAGTAATCAAATAGAGTCTCAAAGGCATTCAAGACCATAATTTGCTGGACACTTTATGCTCAAAAGAGAAGCGCAAACACTTTTAACATCTAATTGAAATGTTTCACTTCATAAGATCAACTGAAACAAGCTTAATACCTCTTTCAACTAGATTGCTGGAAATTACGGGGATTTAGCACATAGCTATGCATCTCAATTTTAAACACTTTTAAGAGCTTATTGACAAAGGCTAGAGTTCAACCATAATTACTTTAAAGAACTACAGACAAACATCTCAACCCCATTTTAAGCATACTTTCTTAAGGTAAATGAAGGGAGTACATAATTTATTACTTAACAAGACAAGACAGTAACTGTTCAAGTCATTTAGGATTAGGGCTGGGCATAAATTACCGAAAACCGAATTATCGAACCGAACCGATTATTTCGGTAATTCGGTATTCGGTACGATGTTCGGGAATAAAATTTCAAAATTATGGTATTCGGGTTCGGGATCGGTAAGAGACATTAGTACCGTTCGGTATTCGGTAATTTCCCGAATACCGAATTATTCACTCTAATGTGTTTACTATATTTCTGTACTCCTGGTTGTGACCTTGTGTTGTCCTCCATTTGAATGATTTTCATATCCAGTTGCTGTGGAGATCTTTATCTTTTTCCTCCCGTCCCCTGCCCTTCTTTTTCACTTTGTTTTCCCCTCCGTTCTGCTTGTCCCGAAACTGTGCTTCTTCAATTTGAATACAAAAGCACGTTTCTGTGGTAGAATATGCTTCGTCGTTGAACTTCAAATATGTTGGAATGTAAAGAGTTGTTTAGAAGTATACAAATCTGTTTCAATTATATTGTACCTCAACTTTTGTATACTTTGTTTCCTTAAATGGTAAATCCTGAATACCGTATCGAAATTTACCGAACCGAACCGAACTTTTTCGGTTTGGTATTTGGTATCTACTGTCAATTACCGAATTTTAAATTACCGAATCCGAACTTTAAAAATACCGAACTGAATACCGAACGCCCACCCCTATTTAGGATAGCATTGGAAAGAAAGGGAGAGATCTGGTTTAGGAAAGGAAGAAATTATTGTTTACATCATATTAAGCTTCATCTTATCAGCTATGATACCTCGAGAAAAGTCACGCTATGCAACTCACTGATACATGAAAAATATACCAGTGAATCACATCTTTTAAAGAAAAGCTAACAAAGTCTAATTCAAGTAACATTTTAAAACAAAGGCTATCATGTTTCGAACAAGGAAGGTCTAATTTGAAATTCAAACAGAGGCAAACCAAATCATACTCACTGTTAATATGTCTCAAGAAGGAAGCCAAACTTTTCTGGAAAATCATTTAAACTTAAGAGAACTGTTTCCAAACAAACTTTAACTTGTTTGAGACTCTTGGCGAGAAACAAGAACAAGAAAGGAAAGAACTAACACTAAAATAACATTGACAGATAGTTTGAAAGCCACAGGAATCCAAATACAGAAAAAAGAAATAGTAACAGGAATTAAAATGCTGAAGGTACACAACACTCGAAAATCAGCACTCATTTTAAAACTAAATGCATACTAAGTAAAGGAGGAAATAAAGGAAAATAGCAATGCACTTAGGTATTTATAGTAAGCAAAAGTACAATTCGTAACTTATGAGGAAATATACAATAGAATTGAGTAACGTATAGTGAGTGGTTGCAATATAGTTATAGTTAGTATTAAGTGCACTGAGGGCCAGTTTGTAACAAACGTAATTACTAAATCTGGAACAAATGGATTTTCTTGTGGGAAGAATAGATAACTGAAGAAAAATAAGAGGAGTTGAAACAAAATAAAAAGGAGAATTAAGATTAAATGAGTTTTTGGGCCAATTGCTTGGAAAATTTATTTTACTGCTTGGACACTTTATCTTAATGCAAGTTGATGACAATTACACCTATAAAAGAGAATTTATTTTATTGCATAAATGATCACTATAATCGTTAAATTAATAGCAGTGACTTTTGGGCTTTCTAAACTGAAAAAAAAGTAAAGATGGGTAATTAAGAAATGAATTTTAACTTTTCTAATAAATCATATAGATAGGAAAAATTGAGGAAAATCTCAAAAGATTGAGAAAAAAGATAAATGCTAATGGAGGTCATAGAGAGGTGCCACATCACCTTGTCTATGCCTAACTTTATATTATATATGGATATAGATATGGATATAGATATAGATATAGATATATAGTAGATATTGATAGATTACACTTAGACAAAGACGTGTATAGAATAGCTGAAGAAAAAATAAATTGGGAGACCTTCTGTTATTCAAAAAATCTTTAACTAAATTTGGCGGTCAACTTTTCATACATTAATTATACTACCTCAAAATTAGCACTGGTAGAATTGTGTTTCATTATCGTAGTATGTTGTGGTTTATTCACTGATGCCGTAAATAAAAGTTAGTCCCTCTCAATCGCTATGGGTAAGAATGTTTGAAACCATGAAATCGAGAGAGATCGAACGTGTTCAATTACTTGTAAACTAGTGTAAAGCGCAGTCATAAAAAAGTTCTCATACAAATATAAAGATAAAAAATTTAATAAAAAAATAGAAAAGTACAAAATAAATTGACGATGAGTAGTATAAAAGGTATAAACATTAATTCCTATATTTAATTTAAAATATTTTTTCTACCAAAGAATTAAAATTTTACAATTTAAATACAAAAAAGTAGAATGAACATGCTAATAGAAATTGTAAATCTACTGAAAAGAAAGAAAAAAAAAGGGCATAAAATAAAAGGAGAATAAAGTTGTTGTCATGTGACCTGTAAGTCACAGGTTCGAGCTGTGGAAACATCCTCTCGGAGAAATGCAGGGTAAGACTGCGTACAATAGACTCTTGTGGTTCGGGTCTTCCCCAGACTCCTCCATAACTGGAGCTTAATGCACCGGATTGCCTTTTTTTTTTAAGAGATGATAAGCAAAATTAATATAAAATAGCCAATAAAAAATAAATTATATATTTAGAAATACTATTCAAATGTAAAAACTTATGATGTAATCTATCAATGAATTTTGAACGATATAATCGAAGTTTCCCTTGATAGAAAATGTTGTTGTTGACAGATTAACATTTGAATGTAAGAGGGAAAAACAATTATATCTAGATAATTCAGCATACCAAGCAAACAATTAGCGGATGAGATATGGTAATCTTTTGTACTCACTGCAATCTTTCCCTTCCAACTGCAAAAGAAAAGAAAATAATTCAAACCCAAATGCTCAATATAAGGATATTATATAAATATAATTTCTTATCTTGAACAACATAGCTCCAAAATTATTATAACTGCCATCTCGAAAGTATGATCGTGCTTTGCAAACTTTGTTCCATATCACTTTACATCCAGAAAATTTACTGTAATCAAATTTACTTTGCCTAATTATAACCAAATACAACTCCAACTCCATAAATTCCAAATAATGTGAAACATATTTGGAATCTATGGCCAAACACGCCTACTTAGTAGCACTAAATACAAATGGAAAAACTGGTGATGGTGCCAGTAGGGCATAAAATAACCAATTCCTCAATTATTCTCTTAAGGAAGTGTGAACGAAATACTATAAAACAAAGTAAAATGAGTAATTCTTCATAATACTACAACCTATGGAGCAAATACTTGTAAAGATTACAAAATTTGTTCATAAAATGAAAAAACCTAACGAAGCAAAAATTGAAATTGATCCAAAAACAAGCATACTTACATGTCTTTAACGGTTGAAGTGTCATTAAAAAGATAGACCGAAAATTGGAAAGACCTGAACGCCCCTTCCTCAATTGCTCCATCAAACACTCTTGTCATGTAGGGGGAAACTTCCAACTTTACTTTAAACTGCATATGCAGTTGAAAAAAACTTGCTACGATGTCTCATTTCTCTGTTGGGAATATGAATACATAGTGGTAGTAATTTTCTAGTCTGGACTCACGAGCATGTTTAATAGATGAAAAGGACATGAAAAGGGGTAAAAAAAAGATTCATAAAAGGCTTCCACTAAAACATGAGGAGACACAATTCTGCCAGAGAAAAAGTAATTAAAACGTTACTCCCTCCGGATTAAAAAAAAAAAAAGAGTCCACTTAAACATTTGCACACCCTTTAAGAAAATACTAACTCTCAGACAAAAATAGGTGATTTGACTAAACTACCCTTAATTAAATAGGTATTAAGATTTGATCATATAACACTTAATAGGGTCAAATCTGAAAAAACAAGGTTAATTTTTTCTTGATTTGATAAGTGGACACTTTTTTGACCCAAGAAAAAAAGGCTAAATGAACATTTTTTTTTATCCGAAGGGAGTACAAACGTACAGAAGATGAGGTAGAGACGCGGTGTAATTAATAGGTATTAATAATTGATTTTTAATTCTCAATATAACACATAAATACGAAAAATAAGGTCAAAACCCAAAAATCCGAGAAAAAAGAAAAATGGCTATTCTGATTGATAAGAGGTGCCACATCAGATTTTTATTTCCCCACTTTACTCTATATATAGATAGATAGATACTCTATGGATCTGGTTTATTTAAAGTTTTAAAAAAAAATGAAGTACCGTCCTATTATTCAATGGAAGTAAAGAACACGTGCTGAAAGACAATTTCTCAGTCTTCTGATTTGGAAGAAAATTCCGGATTAAAATTAACCACAATGGCATTTATTAGGGCATTTTTAATACTTTAAGCAAAGAATGATTCTAGAATTTTATTTGTTTCCCATTATGGAGAAAGACAAACCTATGTCATAAAGGAGCTTATAAGATTTATGAAATAATACTCAACTATAGAAAGCATTTTGGACTAGAATAGACATATTGATCATGCGCAAATTAAGGCACTTAGTTAATGTTGCCTCGTTGAATAATTATTTTAGAATTGTTAGTATGACTACTCTGTTTTCTTATAGAAAAATAATAAAGCACCATTAGAATTTATATATTATCCATTACCGTAACATGTTTATCAGACGCTATTTATCACACAAACTCTCCACTCCTTCAAGTTATTTATCACACCAGTTATTAAAGAAGCATTAAAGTGTCATCAACTTTTGATGAGCAAATCCCAAAAGTCTGAATTAGAAAAAACAATACGATTCCTTACTTCTGAAGCGTTTAGTCTACAGAACAGAAGGTATAATATATTAATTAATGCACTTGAATTCCATTAATTTCTTCATTATTACTAATTGAAAAGTCAATTCGTATTCCTGAAGACCATTTTATGACATTTTCTGATCTTATTCCTACTCTAATCTAATTGTCTCCTCAAATGCTATTTGCTTACCCTTTTCCATCAACATGCATATTTTTCAATTTAGCTTCCGCTTTCTGGTGTTAATCTGATTTGATTATAGGCAAGGATAAAAAAGAGGCAGAAGGCAGATGGATTGATTAAAAGCATTCTTCTCTCTTTTTTTTTTTTTTTTTTTTTTTTTGCTTTATATGTTTGGAACGTAAATAACACTAATTGTACTCATTGTTTTCATTTTTTTACGACAAAGAGGAAGATATTAGAATGCATGATCTTACTTATTGTTATATACATATCGTAATCCAATCTTTCAAAGGTATGGTGAAATCGAATTATGGCATATAAGTTGCTTTATATGTTTGATCTTTCTATCCATTTTGCAGCAAGAATTTTACTGCCTTAGTGTCACTCTGTGTCAGCCTACATCTATAAATGTTCCCTTATTTTATTTTTCCATTTAAGTTTGTTAATTGGTAGGTAACTATAATTCTATTTTCTTAAACTTTTATGCTTGTGAGTTGTGAGTTATGGGGTAATAATTATTTTCTTGAAAGTTTGATCTTCTTAGTTTTTCTACAATGTGCGTATGGATTTTATTGTTTTGAAATTTTGATCTTCTCTGTTTGTTTCAGCGGTTATGGGTTGTAATATTTTTAATTTTGATCTTCTTTGTTTTTGTTTTTGTTTCAGGTATATGCACTCAAAGAGAGTGTTACGGCTAAAAAACGAGTGGTAGGTTCTTATTTCCTTTTTTATTTCCCTTATTATCTGTATTTCTTTCTTCTTCAATTTTCTGTAAGTCTATGAATTTTATGCATTTCACAGTTTTACTTTGTACACATTTATATAGTCAACTAGTCTTAAGTGTATGTGCGTTGCACGTGTGTATCGCGTGAATCAATAAATAATTTATATAAAAAAAATACATTTTTCATAATACAATTTATCTAAATGATGAAAGTGAATATTATCACACAAACATAATAGATGAATTCAATATTTACTGAACATCCAATCTATGAATTTAGTTAACTTAATTATATATTATTTGTAATTAAATATTTCATGTTATTGCATCTCACGTAATATTTCTTTCTAACGTTGTTCTTAATGTATGTTACGTTGCCTTATGTTATTTTAGTAGTTCTGTCATGATCTAAATTTTTATTATAAAATATTAATATTCCTTTTGAAAGTGTAACATATTGTAGTTGTTTATTATGTTTAAACACGTTAAAACACATTTTCATATGCAATTATCTTACTTTGCTCAACATTATCATACGTAATTTGAAATGATTTTAAACAAATGGGGTAAGATACATTGGGTAAATTTGAATCTAAAATCATCACAATAAGAGTCAAAATTTACAATATCTCTCTTGCTCTTAGCTCTTGATATGTCAAGATTCTACAATAAATACTTTGTTAAAAAAAATAAAAAATTAAACTACTTAAAGAAGAGATTTATATTTATAGACATCTTTTCAACTATTAGTAAGCTAAGTGGACCTCTTCTTGTACGAAAGTTTTGCTTAGATTCTTACAAATTCTAGTCTAAAACCTCATCTTGAACACGTTAACCATAGACCAAATAAAGGTTAAAATTACCCTAAACTTATTTCAATCATGTATGAACTTTGCCGATAAAAAAAGTCGATCAACACATCATGTTAGAATTTAATACTTATATAATAGCAAGTTAGATAGACATAAAGAGTACCTAATTGGAAATAAAAATAATGATTAAAAAAGTGTTGGTTCAATTTTCCTATGTCTCATAAACCTAAAAGGATAGATGCAATAGTTGGATTTTTTTTTTTTTTTGATGCCTTCAGAATCGGCAAAGATAAATAATTCAGTTAAGTCTGTTATATAATATTTATAGTTATACATAAATTACATTAAATTCTAACTACATTCAATCGAGATTAGTTTTTCTTGTTATTATCTTTTATCTTTTATTAAAATAATGAAATTAGACTTGAAGTAAAAGTCTCCAATTCTTATATCACCGGGACGAATGACAGTGGTGGGTAGATATGATATCTTCACTCTTAACCAGAGATTTCAAACTCAAGTCTTGAAAAATAATTATTACTGTTACCCAACAATAAATAAAATTAATCTTTGACAGACAGTCCATGTGACGAAAACTCATAAAAACAAAAAAGCCCAGAGACATCATAGAACTATATAATATTAATTAACCCCAATTGAGGTGCAAACCACATCCAGATCCAGCAGGTAAACAAAGTCCAAATAAATATTTGATCACTTTCGATTCCTTTAGGTAACAAAATCTTAAAGCAGTCCTCTTTCTCCAAAAACCTTTATGACCTTCCCGTCCTTTTAGCCGTAGGACTTTGTTTTCCTCTCATATTTTGATCAATTGAATATTTAATGGATGCAAGAAAAGTCTTTGTAGGTAAATTCATTCAAACGCGTCTTAATAGACACTATTAAACTAAAACACCAAAATATATATAAAAAATAACCAATCTTCAACCTTCAACGTAAAAAAAAAGATAAGGCATCATTACCCCCCTCACCTAGTAGCGTTTTTGCTACGACACACCTTACCTAATTTTTGGTTCTATCACCTCCCTAAACTATTTAAAACCGTAATATTTTACCCCTTAAGGTTGACGTGGCAAGGAGAGTGTGTTTCACTCTCTTTGAGAGAGCGAGAAACATAAAAAACGGGAAAACTTAATTTTTTTCTTAAAAATCTGTATTTTCTTAATATATGAATATAAATCTAGTTTTCCACATTTTAAAAAAATAATTAATTTTTTCAAAATTTTATAAAAAATCAGTTTTTTTTTTCAAATTTTGACAAGAAAAACACTTTTTCCGGATTTTATTTGAAAAATAAAAGTGTCCTAAGAAAATGAAATCATGAAAATCAAGATCTTTTAAGACATTTTAAAAATAATAATCAAACTTTCCATATTTTTAACAAATCCATTTTTCCATATTTTAAAAAAAATCATGTTTTCAGTTTTGTTTTTTTTTTTTTTTTAAAAAAACATGTGGGTTTTAAAAAAATCAAATTTTCAATTTTTTTTTAAAAAGGTTTTAAATTTATTTTTTAAAGAAAATTCAGTTTTTTAATTCGCGTTTTCAGTTTTTTTTTTTTATTTTTAAAACGGGTTTTTAAAATAAATTTTTTAAAAGAAAAATCAGTTTTTTTATTTTTTTATTCTTAAAAATTGACACGTAAGCTGAATTTTTTTTCCGCGTTTTCATTTTTTAAAAAAAAAAGGTTTTAAAAATAATTTTTTTAAAAGAAAAATCAATTTTTTTATTTTTTTATTCTTAAAAATTGACACGTAAGCTGAATTGTTTTTTTTAAAAAAAGAAAATAAATAAATGCACATGTGGCAAGGAGAGTGTATCTCACTCTCCCATATGAGAGTGGGCATCAACGTTTAGGGGGTAAAATATTACGGTTTTAAATAGTTTAGGGAGGTGATAGGACCAAAAATTAGGTAAGGTGTGTCGTAGCAAAAACGCTACTAGGTGAGAGGGGTAATGATGCCTTATCCCTAAAAAAACAAAAAACAAAGAAGCAGTCGACATCCTATTCAACAGAAAGCTAAAGAAATTAATCACAATATGGAACTAACAATTCTAAAGCTAACCAAGCCTTAAACCTTCAAAAGTTTAGCAATCTGAAGTTCTGAACTCCCTTGATTTCCTGTTGCAATTGATTTGCACCTGGAGGAATAAAAAATCGAGAATCTTGGTATCTTTATCGCAGATTTGTAAAGCCATTTGGAGAATTATTGTACCGAAAATTAACTTACTCGATTTATATAACTAAAATTTTACTCAATCCCAAATGCCTATATATTAGAAGTTTGTTTAAATAAGGAAAGATATTAGCAAGAACTTTAGTTAATATAAAAGTCCAAAATTTCCTTTTGTGGTATTTCCGAAAGGAATGTGATAGCTTCTTTTTAAAATTCTATGGTAGATAATAAACTCCTAAACCTAAGAGGAGTACTAAGTGCACGAAATTTTACTTCTGTGGTTTTTGGTGTTAGTTTTCATTTACAAATATATTATGTTATTTAGTTCAAATAAGGAAAGTTTTTAATAGCCAAAATTTCAAATTAATTTTAAAAATCTAAATATTAGAAAAAGAATTAAAAGTCAAAAAGGACTCCAAAAATGGCGGTGGGGTTTTTACTTGTCCAAAAATAAAATAAATGAAATATTATAAAGATAATTAAAATAATAATTTGAGGAAAATAGTAAATGACGATTTTGTCTATTATAGAGTCTTTTAATGAATGACAAAAAGTTCAATCAACATTTTTAAGGCCCTTCATGCTTTTAATATAGTATAGATTCTTATTTTTTTGGTAAAAAAATACTTTAATTTTAAGTTCAATGCTGGAATTATGTCTACCACAAGTTATATTTTTTCTTATTAATTTTTAAATTTAATAAGATGATTTACTCTTTATAAAATTCACTAGTAGTATAGAGGATTAACATTTATCATTTTCCTTTATGCGTGTAGCTAAACCATGTCATTTTCAAAAGATAATCGTGGTTATGAATATACGTATGGAGTTCCAGCAATAATAACATTGGCGGGCTTGATTACAATAATATTTCTACTGTTTCAACTTTATAAAATGGTGCCGAAATGGGCCGCCAAAAGACTTGTCCAAAAAATAGTTGGTTTATTTCCCCGTGTGCCCTATGCCGAGGTAGAGCGTATAGGCTTCAGCAGCACTTCCTGTCAGATATGTTTGTCTGACTTCGAACCAACGGAGCGAGTCCGGATGCTTCCGTGCACTCACTTGTACCATTGTGGGTGTATTTCAACTTGGATGAGTCGTCAGATCAAATGCCCGACTTGTCGTCGCGACTACAACAATATCGTGACTCAATAGTATTTTAGGATTGCAAATGATTTTTTTGTTGGTAATGTAATAATTAATACGGCGATACTGTACTATGTATAATTTGTAATATTGTTACAGAGTTAAAATATATATAAAAAAAAAACTATGTACTAGAATATAATTGTGTGTATTTTTACTTTTTTAGAAGAGTGACATTATTGTTATTATTATTAAAATTAAAATCAAAAGTATTTGCTACGTCTTCTCAATTCTTTAACTGTGCCTTTCAACTGTCGTTTCTCTGCCATGGCATAGTCTCTCTATTTCTCAGTTGTCAGCCATCAAATTAAAATTAATTTCCACTAAAAAGGGGAGTAATTGCACAATATATACTTATATATTACCAATATATAGAAATGGGAGTTTTGAGGATGAACACTGCATTACTTAAATGTACTAAATGCTATGAGAATTGTACCGTATATTTGGGCTTAACTTAATATTAATCAACAGACAAGCGTATAGCAAACTTTTCCAAACAAAACCGCGCGTTCCCTTTTCATAATATCTGTATAACTATATCAAACTCCATTCACTCATCCGATGAACTTTGGAGTTGTTTTTTTTTCTTTTCAAGAACTTGAAAAAAGATGACTCAAACTTATGAAATGGATGAGTCTTTACCTCATTCAAAATTCATGTTAAATAGGAAAAATGTGAGCTAAAAGTGAATATTTAAAAAACGTGGGCTGCTAAATAATCAACCCCTATTGCACAGGAATTTCCTGTACAAAAGGTAGTATTGTAATTTTCTTTTAGTGGGTATTTTGGTTCACTTGCTTAGTTTTTGGATCAATTAAGTTGCGGACTCAAACTGGATAATGATTTAGAAGTTGAGCTAAAATAGGTAGACGAGATGGCCGAGAGACATCTCTAGGTAATTATCTCTTGTAACTAACATAACGAAATAGAAGGGAAATTTCATCTTTGTGTTGAATGGCTTCCCCGGAAAACTTCAATTTAAACTTTTACCCAGTTTAAAACAACAAGCTGAAAATTATCCATGAATTTACCTAAAACCAGAGATATAGTTGAATAGTCTACGCACTAGTTGTAGTGTTTTTTTTTTTTTCCTTTTCATTTTTGGGCAATAAATAGCTGTTGAAGGAAGGAAGCAACTTGAATTTTGTTAACCATTCGAGGATGTACCATCCATCCATGTGAATTAAAATTAAATAGACTCATAGAATACTGAAACATATAGCATATTTTGTTTTTCTTTCGTTCTTGGGCATAAAATTGGAGTAATATTTATTAATGGCCGGAAGAAAAGCAACTTGATCTTTGTTACATAGTAATTATTCGGGAAAAAGTTCTATATATCAAAAGAACTTACACCCATAATTACCAAACATAGCTTGCGTTTTCAGTTTACCAAACACAGCGGGTGTTTTTTTTTTTTCAAACCCTGTACAAAAGCATTAAAATACCAATTGCGCCGATTTTATACACAAAAAATACCTGGGACAATCATACTGTTAAACAAATTTAGCGTGATCTTCTTCCCCAATTTTCTCCCCATCCAAAACTATGCGATATTCTTTCCTGTTTTTTAACCAGTTCTGATTGACGAATCCAAGCAATATCATGTTGGAAATCTTACGGAAAATACTTGATGACGAACGTTGTAGAAAATTCTCCATAGCTTGAGGCATGTCAATTAAGACATTGTCCTTAAGGATACTTTACCTGGTATGAGTGTATTCCCCAGGATTCAACAAGCTCTTCTAGTACAAAACTAGAAGTCAGAATCTAACAAAGATTTCACAAATAGAAAAACCCAGCACAAAAGTATAAGAGTAAGTATATATATTTGTATATGTTTTCTCCACTATGAAAAGAGTTGATGATATGTATGTATAGGGCAAAAGGATAAGCCCCTTATCATCTGAAAACGTCTACCATCTTTAGGAGTTGTAAAGACCATAAAAGGTGACCAAATTCAACCATAAAGGTTGATCAAAATTCAGTTACAAAACATTTGGGACAATCAATTTATCTCATTAAGAAATCTGCCATTAAAGCTAATAAATTATAGAATTAATACTCTTTTTTCAAAGTAGACGTTAGAAATAGTCCTTCTATTTTTGAGATATGAAATAGAAAATAATATTTTTCTAACATATCAATGCGCAATCAAAGTCTCAAGTTTACACCATTGAAATTTAGAAATCATACACTATCAGAATCTTCTTTTATTAAGTTAGGCAGAAATGATATTAAAAAATGATACACGTATTTAAGCTTTTATCAAGTAACATATGCTTAAAGGTATTTTAAATATATGTTCCTCCCCGAAAAAGGATGAATACGTTCAGAATTCTATCTCCTTTCTCTCTTACTACTCTACAAATCACAAACTGTGTTCATGTGAAAAATTCGAGTTTATTGTTGAAACTTGAATTTCGTTGGCTCTTTGAAATCCTGGAGGAATTCTGCCACAAAACTCATGCAACAACATAGCAAGGGCTTAAATTCCTTAAAGATAGAGACTATTCTATGAAAGCCTGTTTATTTCTTCCCCTTTTATATATGGAGCCTATTTTTCTAACAATCCATCAGTTTAATAAGGCTACATTAAGCGATTAAGTAATGCAAGAACTCTTATATTGATGGTTTTGTATATATGGCCCATGTATCCTATGATCCAGTTTCCAAGATGATCTCTTATTACACCTTCCGCTCCACTCTTTCCAGGATTTGCAAGAGAGGACCCGTCTTGAGTTTAATTTATAGCTTTTTTTAGGAGGTTTCTCTCTTACATACACTACATTTGGCTTTTTGATTTTGGCTTTGTCCTGTTAGTGACCAGAATTCCATGTCGTGTTTAAAAGGATCTTACTTGTTAAGATGTTGTTCATAATTTTTTTTTTTTAATTTCCCACTTGAAGTCCGGTGTTTGCATTATATTGGAGCCCGATTAAATTAAAATTGCGCAATACAGGGCCAATTTCTGACGAAATTTTTTCCATTCCCAGGGGCTCAAACCCGAGACCTCTGGTTTATAAGGGTGGAGTGATCCCAACCATCCCACCACAATTCATATTGGTTATTTATTTTTAGTTTTGTTATGAAGGAAAGGCCTCGAGCCATTGCAGTTGGTGCTATAATTTCTTTTCTTCCTTCTTTTGATTATTCTTGCGTGTGGACATGAATGACCTTTTGGGAAGTTTACTTCGGTGGGATACACATCTAAGTCGATACCTTCTGTCACACCTCTTTTTGGGCCCCGCGCGATAAACACACAAGTTTTTATTGTTTAAAGGGTTTTTCCATTTGAAGTGACGGTTTTGAATAGGAATTATTTATTTACAGAGTCGCCACTTGGAATTGAGTTATGGTGTTCCAAGTCACCTTATTGAATCCCTAATCAAAAGGAAATGACTCTTTATTTTTGGTCCGCGAAAACAAAAGACCGGGTAAGGAATTCTGTTGATCGGGGAGAAGGTGTTAGGCATTCCCCTAGTCCTGTGATTCTAGCACGGTCGCTTTTATCGACTTATACTTGATTATAATTAATTCTTGGATAAAACATGTTATAATTGTTTAAACTTAGGAGCGTGTATGCACGCAAAGTCTTTCATTATATTAGAGTGTCAAGGAGCGGGGTGGCCCACATGACTTTTCTTTAATTTATATGCATTCAACCAAGGAAACGGGTCTGTCCACATGGCAACACAATTATTATTAGAGTATCAAGGAACGGGATGGCCCACATGACATTTTCTTTGATTATATGCATTTAACCAAGGAAACGGGTCTGTCCACATGGCAACACAATTATTATTAGAGTGTCAAGGAACGGGATGGCCCACATGACATTTTCTTTGATTATATGCATTTAACCAAGGAACGGATCTGTCCACATGGTTAACACAATTATTATTAGAATGTCAAGGAACGAGATGGTCCACATGACTTTTCTTTGATTTATATGCATTTAACCAAAGAACGGATCTGTCCAGATGGTCAACACGGTTATTATTAGACGCGCCTAAAGAGTCTACCGTTATAAGCAATTATTTGTCTCTTAAAACTGAGATGCTTTTCTTTATCTTTTTTAGTCATTTTTTTCCCACTCTTTAACCACGGGTTTTGAAACATGTTCGCAACCCATCTCACTCCCTTACAATCAATTAGTTAATTAAATAGGCCTTTAAGGTTGATATAGGCCCCGAATTATACTTTTGAGATTTACCATATCATGGCAAATAACGCCTCACACTATTCTAAACAAACTTTTCAGAAGATGAGTTTTAAATGTATCACTAACGAATGAACATATCCACAAAACAAATGTCTCCTTATTTTCGATAAAAATTATTAATAGTGTAACATTTCAAATGAGTAAGCCAATCATTTCTCAAGAAAGCATTAAATTATTTCAAGTATACGTAGAATAAGATAAAGAGGAAAATCAAAAGAATGGACCATTTAATAATAAAGACGCATTACATACGTAAAGCAATAACGGCAAAAATAATTTGGAACCCATAATGTAGAATTAATTCTTAAAGCCCTTTTGTTTTTATTACCCAAACTACAACTCAAATCATTTCATTAGTAATCAATATTCTAACATTAGTGAATCTTCAGATTTTAAGAAAAATGGAACCTACACTGAAACATAAAGAGAGCTTGATAAAAAAATAAAAAATAAAAAAAAGAAGGAAGAAAGCAATCAAAAACAAACAAAAAAAAAAACGTACATGATTTTCTTGAGACCCCAAACTTACCAATTTTATATCATTTCTTCCTAGCACCTTAGACCCAAATAAAACCTATTTTTCAATTTATTAAACATACTAACCGAAACACACTAACACGTAGATCTGTCTAAAACAATATGCTAAACAGTGATAATATAAGGAAATAATCTTATGTAATCATATTCTTATATAGAAAGAAAAAACTCTAACAAAATAGAGACACTACTCAATTACGAAACAAACGAGAATATGAACAAAAGATAAATATAAAAGAAAATAAAATAAGCACGCACGAACAAAGTCCACATGTATTAGGCTATGGATCAAAGATAACATCTAAAATAGCAAGAAAAACCCAAAAAAATGCATGAAAAGTAAAGAACCTCAAGCTGGTGGAAACTTTATTCTTTGATTATGCTATTGTTTAACTTGAACTGGAACCGCAAACGGACAAAGCAACCTTGGCAGCACCCAACTCTCGAAACCCCCAACCAAGCATTGTTCTCTTGATTTCAAATGATCTCAAAGGTATTTTAATGGAGTAAAGAAAGTTGTTTTTCCTAGGATATTAAAAGAAACTCCATGGACGTATTTCTCTTCTTAGCTGCGGCTAGGTTTTTTTTCTAGGGTATTGGGTATGTTTGTTTCTGTAGTGGTCTCTCCATTATATAATATGTATGTAGGGTGTAAAGTGATGAAAAGGTTTTGGGTCCATGGGCCTTGGAATTGTGCAGATGGATTTTTATAATGTAAAGGGAATATTTGTTTTTTTGTTCTTTTGTTGTTATTTTAAGAGAAAATATATAAAAAGGATGCATGTGGTATGTGTATGTAGGTGAGGTATTAAAATTGAATGGTCCTCACCCCTTTCCTTTTATCCACTCCTATGTGTGTGTATCCAATTGTGTGAAATGACATATAATTAACAAATGAGAACATAAGATGTACTACTCCTACTAAATTAAAAATGTCAAGGTTAAAATATATAGCCACTCTATCACTAAGTTTGTACTCCAAAAAAAAATGGATATTTTTTCTCTTTTGATTTCCGCAAACTAACCTACCAAAATAAAATAAAATAAAAAATAGAGTAAAATCGACTCATCACGTCAAAATTAAAAGAAATATTTAGACACTAAAATGTGAAGCACCCCAGGAAGGGTAAAAAAATGACGTGTCTACACCTGCCCCTGTTTGACTGGGAACACAAAGAGTTTTCAGACAAACAAGTAGACAAAGAGACTAGTTTGACCTGACCGTTATTCTAAAAGCAAAGAAAGGAAGAGAATGATGCAGCCGAGCCCTGGTTTTGGGCATCCTACATATCCCGGGTTAGAAGGGAATCAGGTCACGTGTGGTTCATGGATTAAGAAGGGTGATCGAACACACTGAGTTGGAGAGTCAAGCGAGGTCTTGTCGAGGCTCCAGTCCGCGGTCCTGTTATTACATCAAATGAAAGACAAAAGTCAAAAAGAAAATATTAGTACAAGATCCTATCTATGCTGCTTCTCTTGAATCTTGACTTAATCTTCATGTCTTCCCAAGTGTGAGATAAACACTTCGTTCTCGAATTGAACCTGAAAGTAGACCCTATGTTTCGGGTAGGCTCCCGCTAATTCTAACTGAAAGTACACCCTATTCTTTAGGCGGGCTACTGAATCTTGAAATTTAAAATTGTCCCTATTCTCCAGGCGAGTTCCTGATCATCCCATTGTTTAGGCAGATCCTAACCTTTCAAACTTTCTCCCATTCTCCAGGCGGGACCTGTAAATTGCCAAAGACAAATAAAACAAACAAAATTTTTCTGCCCCAGTTCGCACAAGGAAAATTTTGTGAGTGTTGATAAAAGTAAACTAAATCCCATTATCCGGGAGGGTCCTGATAATTCAATCATTTTCCAGGAAGGTCTTGATAAAGTAAATCCCATTTTCCAGAAGGGTCCTGCTAAAGTAAATCCCATTTTCCAGGAGGGTCCTGATGATTAAATCCCATTTTACAGGAAGGTCCTGATTGTTAAATCTCATTTTCCAGGAGGGTCCTGGTGATTAAACCTATTTTTCAGGAGGGTCCTGGTGATTAAACCCATTTTCGAGAAGGGTCCTGATAAAGTAATCCTATTTTCCAGGAGGGTCCTGCTAAACTAAATTCCATTTTCCAGGCGGGTCTTGATAAAGTAAATCCCATTATCCAGGAGGGTCCTGATAAAGTAAATCCCATTTCTAGGAGGGTCCTGATGATTAAATCTCATTATCCAGGAGGGTCCTGATAAAGTAAATCCCATTTTCCAGGAGGGTCCTGATAAAGTAAATCCCATTTTCCAGGAGGGTTCTGATGATTAAATCCCATTTTTCAGGAGGGTCCTGATAAAGTAAATCCCATTTTCCAGGAGGGTCTTGCTAAAGTAAATTCCATTTTCCAAGAGGGCCTTGATGATTAAATTCTAGTTTCCAGGAGGGTTCTGATGATTAAATCACATTTTCCAGGAGGATCCTGATAAAATAAATCCCATTTTCCAGGAGGGTCCTGCTAAACTAAATCCCATTTTCCAGGGGGGTCCTAATTAAGTAAATTCCATTTTCCAGGAGGGTCCTGATGATTAAATCTCATTTTCCAGGAGGGTCCTGATACAGCAAATCCCATTTTCAAGGAGAGTCCTGCTAAATTAAATCTCATTTTTCAGGAGGGTCTTGATAAACTAAATCCCATTTTCCAGGAGGGTCCTGATAAAGTAAATCATTTTCCAGGAGGGTCCTTACCATGCCCCGAACCATGGCCTAGACGTAACACGACACTCGGTGCCTTGCTGCATGTGACCGAGCGAACCACATGGCTTGCTGAATCATCATGAGGCATAATATGAGCGGACTATAACATGAATGCATGATGAGCCTTTATAAAATGCAATAATTCATAATACTAAATCAAAATACTTGTTTAAATATGAGTGCAGAAATAACATGAATGAGCCAGAATGGCTATACGACTCAGAAAGTGTGACTTGACATAACTGACTCGTCTAGTATATGAAACCTCTAACATAAGTATGAGCATGAAAAACATACTCGCTGGGACAAGGCCCCCAGCATACCTTAGATGCATAGCTAATCATAAATAAAGAGTTGACTAAACCCCTAATGAGATGGGGCTCACCAATAAACTGATACGAATGTTGTCCTACTGAGCAGATGCGTCGTCCTGTAAATCAGTACCTGCATCGTGAAATGCAAGCCCCCAGACAATAAAAGGGGACGTCAGCACATTGAAACATGATAATTAGGGAGAGCATTTCATAAACCGATAACATAATATCACCACATAGGTACGTGGAGTCTGGTACCTCGCCGGACCAGTAGAGCCCCCATATCTTGCCAGGGTATAAGGTGGTAACATGCCTGATGAATCCATTCAGTGTGAAATTAAGGAATCGTCTAAACTGGGCGGAGCGATCCTTGTCCAACGGTGGCTACGTAGTTTCAGGCTATCTGAGCCTTCTCGGTAATTCATGCAACTCCCAAAAACATGAACATGATATAATTGGCTAAGAAGCCCATGATTTTCGTGAATTAACTTGTACTTGACTTGTAATCATGATTTCACGAAATAACTTGTAAACATGATTTCATGAAATAACTTGTAAACATGATTTCATGAAATAACTTGTATTTAGCATGTATGTATCTTGTATCATTGCATGAAAATAATTATATAATATAGTCGCATGAAAACTTGTAGACATGTAGGATATTCATGAAATAATCATTCTTAGTTAAAAACATGCATGCAAGAACCCATGGAATACAAGATATGGGTTTTCATGGATTACAGACCGATTCTCAATAATCATATGGAGTTATTAAGAACACAATGATAGAATAATATCAATTCATATATAATATAATCGTGGACATATAATCATGGATATGGACCTAGGGTTATCATGAGCATGGTATAGAAATCGTAGTTTTCATAAGGATTCATACTTTATGGATTAAGAGGCGTGGGGAAGAACAATGATGTTCTCACACGTAGATAGCAACCCTACATACCTGGTAATGCTCCAAAACTTAAATTAAAAACTTGAACTTTGAAAAAGATTTCCAAAATCTTGAATCTTGAACCTTGAGATGGGTGTTTTTGAAAATCCTAGTTTTGGAATGATGATTTCTTGTTTAGATTACAAGGATATGTATTAGAATTGACTTGGAATAATTAGAGTAGGCTTACCTTGGTGTTCTTGATGATGGAAGAGGGTAGGAGGTCGTTCTAGGGCTTGAAGGAATGAAAAATAATGATTTGAACTGATATGGACGAATATATATACTGTTTTGGAAAATTGAATTTTACACTCAGTTAAATACTGGCCGTATTTTGAAATATGGTCCGTATTTCGTATGGGCTGCACTGCGTCTCTTCAGTAAAATGACCATAACTCTTTGTACAGATGTCCGTTTGACCCCCATAATATACCGTTAGAAAGGTATTTTAAAGATCTACAACTTTCATCAAGGACGTTTTCTCAAATTCCAAATAAGTTTTGAAATATGAGCCGTATTTTAAAATACGGTCCGTATTTAACAATGTAACATCCAAATGCCAAATTCCAGAATGTTCAGAAATATTTGGTACTAGTTTGCGACTTGAAATACGGGCCGTATACTGAAATACAGTCACTGTTCATGGGCGTAAACCACCTCTTACAATTGAAGAGGAAATTTTCAATTCTCACATTCTCTATCGGGTTTTCTAAGTCTAGGATCATGGTCAAAGCTTAGGTCAAAGGTACGGGTTGTTACAATCCTGATAAAGTAAATCCCATTTTCCAGGAGGGTCGTGCTAAACTAAATCCCATTTTCCAGAATGTTCTTGATAAAGTAAATCCCATTTTCCAGAAGGATTCTGATGTTTAAATCCCATTTTCCAGG
The DNA here is from genome assembly GCF_019175385.1 of Lycium barbarum. Lineage (NCBI taxonomy): Eukaryota > Viridiplantae > Streptophyta > Magnoliopsida > Solanales > Solanaceae > Lycium > Lycium barbarum. Next base: position 4,739,645 of record NC_083340.1, read on the forward strand.
AGGATTCTGATGTTTAAATCCCATTTTCCAGGAAGGTCCTGATAAAGTAAATCCCATTTTCCAAGAGAGTCCTGCTAAAGTAAATCCCATTTTCCAGGAGGGTCCTGATGAATTACATTCCATTTTCCAGGAGGGTCCTGATGAATTACATTCCATTTTCCAGGAGGGTCCTGATGAATTACATCCCATTTTCCATGAGGGTCCTGATGAATTACATCCCATTTTCCAGGAGGGTCCCGATCAACTAAATCCCATTTTCCAGGAGGGTCCCGATAAACTAAATCTCATTTTCCAGGAGGGTCCTGATCAACTAAATCCCATTTTCCAGGAGGGTCCTGATGACCAAAATTCGAGTTTCCAGGAGGGTCCTGATAAACAAAATCCCATTTTCCAGGAGGGTCCTGATGAACAAAATTCTATTTTCCAGGAGGGACCTGATGAACTAAATCTCATTTTTCGGGAGGGTCCTGATGAACAAAATCTCATTTTCCAGGAGGGTCCTGATGAACTATATCCCATTTTCCAGGAAGGTCCTGCTAAATTAAATCCTATTTTCCAGGAGGGTCCTGCTAAATTAAATCCTATTTTCCAGGAGGGTCCTGCTAAATTAAATCGCATTTTCCAGGAGGGTCCTGCTAAACTAAATCCCATTTTCCAGAAGAGTCCTGCTAAACTAAATCCCATTTTCCAGGAGGGTCCTGATAAAATAAATCCCATTTTTCAGGAGGGTCCTGATGATTAAATCTCATTTTCCAGGAGGGTCCTGATAAACTAAATTTCATTTTCCAAGAGGGTTCTGATGAATTAAATCCTATTTTCCAGGAGGCTCCTAATAAATTAAATCCCATTTAGCAGGAGGGTCCTGATAACTCTGACAGTATTGACTTGTATTTTCTGTAAAACACATGCAACTAACGACAAATTTTCTGCCCTGTTTCAAACAAAGAAAATTTGTGAGATTTTAAACTTAGTGGTTGGTTTGTGGGCTTGGTCGTGACGGCGAGTGCCCCGGCTGTCATTCTAAACGATTAGTGCTCATTGTTGACGCATTATACTGCCAACCCAAACTCTGACTACTAGAAGTGACTTTGAATAGCTTCAACCCATCAACATAACCTTTGTTCATGGTGCCATTTCAAATTCTATTGGACCTTTAAGTTTCTATAAGTTCAAAACCTATGCTCAGATGAAAACTCATTGGGTGTCCCACCCCACTTGAATCATGTTACCTTCATGTGCAAGCAAGATGTTTTACTTTGTGCAATTGAGAATATTGGTAGCAAGTTTTGTTTTCCTTTCTCACTTTCTTGACACAAACTAGCTCAAAGTGAGAAAACATGCATGTGAAGTGATGAAAAGAAATAAAAGATAAAAAAGAGATGTTCTCTTTTGGGATTTAATCATCATTTAATTTAGCAGGACCCTCTTGGAAAATGGAATTTACTTTATTAGGACCCTCCTGGAAAAAAATGAAATTTAATCATCAGGACCCTCCTGGAAAGTGGGATTTACTTTAGGAGGACCCTCCTTGAAAATGAGATTTACTTTATCATGACCCTCTTGGAAAATGGGATTTACTTTATCAGGACCCTCCTAAAAAATGGGATTTACTTTATCAGGACCCTCCTGGAAAATAGGATTTAGTTTAGCAGGACCCTCCTGGAAAATGGGATTTACTTTATCAGGACCCTCCTGGAAAATGAATTTAATCATCAGGACCCTTCTGGAAAATGGGATTTACTTTAGCAAGACCCTCCTTGAAAATGGGATTTACTTTTTCAGGACTCTCCTGGAAAATGGGATTTAGTTCATCAGGACCCTCCTGGAAAATGGTGTTGACACCCAATTTTGCCCCTCCTTTATTCCAATTAATAAATCAATATCTTACTTTCACCCTTACTTTATTATAATTTCTAATACTATATTAATATTATTAAGTATTAATGTGTCATACATCGCTACTTATTTATTGATCATAAGAGATAACTCAAGTAATATTTTACTCTATTGTTACTTTACTTATATTTTATACACCAATGATAAGATTACTAGATTAACGCTAATTATGAAATTTTGTTGTTATTGTTATTACTACATAAGATATTTGATCTAATTTAGAAGCCCAAAATATTAAATTAGTCCGTAATTAACCTTAAGAAACGTTTGGGCTAAAGCCTAAATCGGCCATCCCAATTCAAAAAAAGAGCAGCCCATATTCCCAACTCACCCGTCCAGACCAACGATCCAGCCCACTCCTAAAACTACCCGACCCGGCCCGTGTATTAAAAAATTTCCCTCACAACTCTAAACCTAAACATCAGACGCCTCTTCTCCCTCATCTCTCCTCCCTCTTCCTCTCTCCTCAATTTCCAGTGAAAGCCCCAAATCTCCTTTCACCATTACGAAATTTTGTCCACACCATTTCCACACAAAAAGTTCGTTGTACATCTGCTTCACCCAAGCTCTATCATTGACAGAGAAAGGGTTTTCCCTTTTTTGCTTCAAGACGCAACAACTTCGCAAAAGAACAGAAAATCGGTCCATTTTCGGTAACACCGAATCAAATCACGTGATTTGCTCAGATTTCAACGGCTGATTTTGATTCGTTTTTCAAAAAAACCTAAAATTCGAATAGAAGGTAAACAACCCTTCTTTAACTAATTTAATCTCAGTTTTTAGTAATTTAGTAAGTGTTTATGTGTTTACACATGTCTGTCGTTTCAATCAGTTTGGCTCGTTCATGTGTGTTCAGCTGTTAGTTTAGGCATATTTAGGCATGTTAGTTTAATTTTTGTTTCATTCAGGTTTAATATGTTCTGCGGTCTAATGGATAATCTGGCCCTCAGTATGTTGTCGAATAATGTTAATATGGATATGAGTGTTTCGTTTGAATCTAAAACTTGGTTATTGTATAACTTATTCAAGTTGAATACATGACATAGTCAAGTCTAGTTTTGATTTGCTGTTTGATTATTGGTTCAGTCTTTATCGTGTTTTAGCTGGGTTTAGGCAGTATTGGATACTACTATTTGTTCGGTTCAGTTTGTGCTCTTGAGGTGCCTGTGCAGTCGAGATGTGTTTTATGCTCAGTATAGTGTTCGATTGGTATGTGTTCGTATTCGTTTGAGCATGATTAAGTCGCCGTTAAACTCGTTTTTTAGTTTAGGCCAGGCTAGTCGTATTCAACTGATCTTTGAGGTATGATTAATACGTTGTAAGCTTATCGATCATAGGAGATTAGTATGCATGCATGCATGCATGTTTGACTGTTTGAAGATCACGTACGCCTAAATATTTCTTTTAGAAAGCTTGAGTCTGAATGTTGAAAGGGAAATTTCGACCTGGTTTGAGCTAAACTCGCTCACACTCTCTCTTTCCAAGATAGTTGTGAATTCCTTCAAGCATGGTTGCATTAAACTTTGTTGTGACAGCACGCTAACTTTAGCATTAGCCAATCTTTTATTTTATTTAAGGTATTGTTTCTATGTTGGTTAACAAGCCCATGTGAGTGCTATATGTTTTTTTTCTGTGAAATTTTGGCCGCTGATTGAATCAGCTTCCTGGAGTTCAACATTATTTCGTTTCAGTTTTCCTTTTCCTGGTTTGTTTACAGAAATGAAAAGACTTTAGTTTTGTTTTTGAAGTTTTTTTTTTCATTCTTCACTTGAGATGTTTGTTTCTTCTGAAATTCGGGGCTGAATATTTAAGGACAGAGTTTGATACCCTCGGGTTTTTCTTTTTTAACTAGCACATGATATGTCGAGGAACACTAAAATATAATGCGCTGTTTTGTCTGTTATATAATTTTATTTCTTCAGTTGCAGCCTTGTTTAGATTCATCCACTGCTACTTTGTATGTTCATGGTGTCCTGTATGTTGCAATGACTTCGGCTATACTTGTTTAATTTCCTTTCTTAGAAGTTGTTAAGTAACTATAGGCAGCCCCTGTTTTAGTTAAAAGTTGTTAAATGGGTAACATATTTCTATACTTAGTGAATGTATTATGGAGTATCGAACCATTGTCTTCTGCCCCTGAAACTGCCCCACTTTATTTGGGCTTACTTTATTTGTTCGTTTTGTTGCTTGGACACGCTACTGGGCCTGCTTCCCCCCCCCCCCCTTGATGTTTAGCTGGGTTCTTCTTTTCTTTGAATTCATAATCCGGATTGGGTTTTTGTCGTGTCATGAGAATCATTTAAAAAAAAAAATAGATTAGCACTTATGTAGTTACATTTAAATTCATTTTGAGTAGGTGCTTCACTTCTGCCTTTTATTTGTCGACTAATACTATTTCGTCACTGCTCGGACATGCACTGCCAAAAGAAATTATTCATTGAAGCCAAAGTTTTCTTTTCTTTTTAATCTTTTATTTCCTGTTTCTCGTTGAATCTTATTAGATATTTTGAGGGTCACTTTCTAATGATCTCATTTCGTCTATTTATTTTCCATATCCAAATCTGCTTCTTGTTCTAATCTGTTTTTTTTTTTTGCACGACACACCGGAGTCGAAGAGTGTTACTTTAAGACTCGACGTCACCTCGCGAAGGCTTGAAATGCGCGTCCACATCCTCCTTTATATATTTGGCTCTCCTTCGAAACTCGTCCGAACAATAGCATAAAAGATAGTAGCAAACGGTTGCTGCATTACTTTATTTTTGCCGATTAATTAAGTGCCTTGTATGTGTTATCTATTTGGTATCTTACTTGATGCTCTTGAACATTGTATTCAGTCAAAACTAGTTTGTTTGATCACATAGGTGTTTACCTCTAATTAATGATTTAAAACCAATGACTAAAACCCATAGGATGATTTGCTAACCAAATATTTTTAACTCTAAAATGACTCATGGTTGAGTTCAAATAGGTTCCCAGAAACATCAAAATATGTATTTTACAAGTTTTACAAGATCTATATGTCCAACTTTAAGCTTTTGTTTCACTTGTACTACTATGTTACATAAGCATTCTTACATATGGTATTTACTCACTTATTAGATTGTGAAATATAAATTATTTTATGATGACTCTTTTCTTAAAATACTTTCAATATATCCTCTTCAGTAACGCTTATGCTCAAAATAACATATTTCTTAATAAATCAATTAACACTTAGTTATTAAGTTGTTTCGAATATTTACAAAACATCATATAATCCCGCACTTTTTTAACTAAAGTCTTTTATGCAAAAGAATATTATCTTTCCGAAAAGCCTGATTTTAAAATAGCATATTTATATTTCCACTATAGCCTTGGCAACACTTACATGATATTTTCTTACATATTATAAATTATAACATCTACATTCTTAGCCTAATTAAATTTGAGTTTGGTCGGTTAATCATTATTAATGGAATTTAGAGGATGCCTAATACCTTCCCTCTAGATTAGCTGAACCCGTACCTATAATTTTTTTGGTTTCGTAGACTTAAAAAATAGAGTCAACTTTAGATAACTACTTTAATAAACTTTAGGTGCCCTAATTCACCGTAAATAATTAGGTGGCGACTCTTTTAACTTTAATTAACCCCGGAATTATCGGAATGTTATAAACCATTTTGACTTCGGTTAAAATAGGGTATAACAAATGGGATTTTGTTAATCAGGACCCTCCTGAAAAATAAGATTTAGTTCATCAGGACCCTCCTGAAAAATAAGATTTAGTTCATCAGGACCCTCCTGGAAAATAGGATTTTGTTCATCAGGACCTCTTGGAAAATGAGATTTTGTTCATCAGGACCCTCTTGGAAAATGAGATTTTGTTCATCAGGACCCTCCTGGAAAATGGAATTTTAGTCATCAGGACCCTCCTAAAAAATGAGATTTAGTTGATCAGGACCCTCCTGGAAAATGGGATTTAATTCATCAGGACCCTCTTGGAAAATGGGATGTAATTCATCAGGACCCTCTTGGAAAATGGGATTACTTTATCAGGACCCTCCTGGAAAATGGGTTTAATCATCTGGACCCTCTTGGAATGGGATTTAATCATCAGGACCCTCTTGGAAAATGAGATTTAAGCATCAGGATCCTCCTGGAAAATGAGATTTAAGCATCAGGACCCTCCTGGAAAATGGTATTAATTTAGCAGGACCCTCCTGGAAAATGGGATATACTTTATCAGGACCTTCCTGGAAAATGATTTAATCATCAGGTCCCTTCCGGATAATGGGATTTAGTTTACTTTTATCAACACTCACAAAATTTTCCTTGTGCTAACTGGGGCAGAAAAATTTTGTTCGTTTTGTTTGTCTTTAGTAATTTACAGGTCCCGCCTGGAGAATGAGAGAAAGTTTGAAAGGTCAGGACCCGCCTGAAGAATGGGATGATCAGGAACCCGCCTGGAGAATACGGACAGTTTAAAATTTCAAAGATTCAGTAGCCCACCTGAAGAATAGGGTGTACTTTCAGTTAGAATTAGCGGGAGCCTACCCGAAGCATGGGGTCTACTTTCAGGTTCAATTCGAGAACGAAGTGTTTATCTCACACTTGGGAAGACATGGAGATTAAGTTAAGATTCAAGAGAAGCAGCATAGATAGAATCTTGTACAAATATTTTCTTTTTGACTTTTGTCTTTCATTTGATGTAATAACAGGACCGCAGACTAGAGCCTCGACAGGACCGCAGACTGGAACCTCGCTTGACTCTCCAACTCAGTGTGTTCGATCACCCTTCTTAATCCTTGAACTACACGTGACCTGATTCGCTTCTAACCCAAGATATGTAGGATGCCCAAAACCAGGGGTCGGTTGCATCATTCTCTTCCTTTCTTTGCTTTTAGAATTACGGTCAGGTCAAACTAGTCTCTTTGTCTGCTTGTTTGTCTGAAAACTCTTTGTGTTCCCAGTCAAACAGGGGCTGATGTAGACACGTCATTTTTTACCCTCCCTGGGGTGCTTCACATTTTAGTGTCTAAATATTTCTTTTAATTTTTGCTTGATGAGTCGATTTTACTCTATTTTTTATTTTATTTTGTTTTGGTAGGTTAGTTTGCGGAAATCAAAAGAGAAAAAATATTCATTTTTTTTGGAGTACAAACTTAGTGATAGAGTGACTATATATTTTAACCTTGCCATTTTTAATTTAGTAGGAGTAGTGTTGACACCCAATTTTGTTCCGCCTCTCCTCCAAAATACCTATTTACGCTTCTAATATTTTTGGAAAATTAAAACATATATATTGTATTTTACTATAATTACTAGCCTCTTATCAATACCGACATTTCATTATTCCTTTATAGTTACTAGACATTATTATTATTATTCACAATTTTTTTATCATTTCGGCATTTTACCAGCTTACGCACACGCATCGCATTTATCTTTGCATAATTAAATAATAGTGTTTATTTATTGTGGATTTTCGAAATATTATTGCACGGCTATTACAACGCCATTTTTATCTGAGCACCAATAATTGCATATTTTATATTAAGTAATATTTTAACACAAGTTATTTAAATAGGTATTTTATTTAAATGTAGTAGCCCAATCAACTCATACTATTTTTGGGCCAATTCACAAAACCAGTCCACATTTTGATCTACCTGACATCATTTAATTCACCCCAGCCCAAATAATTAACCACTTTAATTCAACCAGCCCATTCTTTTAATTCACTAGCCCAAATCAATTAATCCACATTTTAAACCAGCCCATTATCCATTAACCCGGTCCAACCCAAAAAAGGGACCCGACCCGTTTTCTTAATTAATTGAAAACGGGTAGGGTTCCTATCCCCTTCATTTTCCCTTTCCCCCTTCCGCCGCACCCTTCCCCTTCGTTCCCTCCTTCTCTTCCCTTTCTCTCTTCTCTTCTCCCTCATCGCTCCTCCCACGTTACCTCTGACACCCCCATGTTACCTCTCCCACGCCTCCACCATGCCCTGTCCCCCACGCCTGTCCTTCGTCTGTCCCCCCGCTCCTCTCTCTCCTTCTTCAACACAAAAAACCTAAAAAAAAAAACCTATAAGTAGTGGTGGAGTGGGATCAAGAAAGGGGGGATTTTTTTGGAGTTCAGGAGATTACCCCAAAAAATAGATGATTTTTGGATTTGGTGAAACTCCCAAAAGGACCTTTGATTCAGAAAGTTCCTCAATAACTGATTTTTTCAGTTCAAGAAATCCATTGCAAAATATTTCGTTTAGCTGTCACAATATCACAAAAATATCGAATAAAAAATACTCAAACGATTTTTTTCGTCTGTTCTGTGGTTGTTGCGAATCCGAGTTTCGCAACCTCGAATTTGAAGTGTTTTCGAGGGTGAATCGAAGACCCGCACCCACTTCGCTGCACCCGAAGAAGGTAAATCCCATTCCTTTCCTTTTAATTTTACACGTTATGTGTTTGTATGGTTTAGTTTGATGTTCAGCTTAGCTGTAGTAGCAGATGAGTCATTATTACCTTTTAGCGTAGTTTAGATATTGTCGGATGTTGCTGTTCATTTAGTGCAAGATGTTCGGTTTATTTGAACATAGTTTATTTGCATGCTGAGAACTCAATCTGGTAAATTATATGGGTTTATTTGGAATCTCATTCCTAGTTAATCAGGTTAATGATCATTCTAAGCGCATATAATCATCCTGTTGTTTTGTAGTTGTGCATATTAGTTTAATCAAGTTAAACCTAATCAAATAAGACCTAGTCAATCTAATATAAATTGGCTAAATAATCTTTAAAGGAATACAAATATTTAAAACCAATTCTGTCTATTTTCGGGATTCTATATTTGAAAGAAGGAAGTTTCAATTTGGTTGAGGTTGTTGTTTCCTTACTATGATTTTGACACTCCCCTGCCTTGAATGAAATTTACTTGCCTGGTTCTTTTTTTCATGTATGATGCTATCTCCCTGTTATTTGTATGAAATCCATTAGGTGCTCTCTTCCCTTAGTGTGTAAGTCACCTTCCCTTAGTTAAATTTAATAACTGCTCGAGTGCTTCAGACTATTTATGTGATCTGTTTGGTTAGTCATATTTTGTTTCCTGTCTGTAGTTATATAGGTTGCATTATGCATGTTCAAGTTTAGATTAATCTTGTTTATAGTCCTGCAGCTGTTCAGCCCCATATTAGATATCAATTTGGGTAGTCATGTGCTAGTTAGGTTTATATTGCTTCTATATTCTTCATTTGGTTAGTTCTACATATTAGCTGGTAGTTTGCTAATTATGTGCATATATCTGCCCTTTGATTGTTCTGCAGTGGTTCATTTATGTTTTGTTTGGGTTAGCCATAGGTTATTTAACTTATGGCAGATTAAGTATGGTGTACCTGCTCCATAATGATTGGTCATAGATTAGTTCAACTGCTTAATTGTGTCATATTTGTCTAGCTCTGGCTAATGGGGCATTAGATTGCCCCCTGTGGTTTTGCTTGGCTGTGCCTTTATATGATACCATATAATAGTTTAGGTTTGTTCTTATTCCATGTGCTAGTTTAGTAGAAATCTTATTGATACAATCGTGTATGTTTATTTTGATGCCAGTAGTTTGATATAAAAGTGAATGTTGTTTCAGTTCGATATCTCTTTTTATGACAGCTTAGCATGAACATATGTATCTTTTGTGCCTCTGTAGTTGTTAGGTTGACATGATCCCGGTTTGTCCTTTGTGTCATGGTAACCTCACTTAAAATATGGCCATTTCTTTCCTTATTTTGCCAGAATACGTAGTTAAGGTCGCCTGATAAATCTCTGTTTGTTTCCTTCAGTTACTGTGCTATCAACTAAATAGATCTTTTTTGTGTATTATTTACTAGAAAATGGGGAGTTCTGTTCATTTAAGTTCTGTTATCGGTTAGTCGTTTAAGATATTCACTTGAGAGAACTAAGTCTAGCATGATTTGTTGATCCTATGGATAGTTGGATCTTGTAATTCCCTCATGTTGGAAGAGATGTTAGAATAACCGAGTGTTGTTCCCAGTTTTAAAAAAAAAAAAACCTGAACCTCTCTTTATCTTCAAATTGTCCTGAGGCTGCATAAAGAATCAGTTACGAACTCAGCTAAATACAAATAATGTTTTTTTTTTCTCAAACTTTGTCAAGATTCAAGACTATGCTTTAAAGTACCCTTTTAAAAATTTTTAGGCTTCCTAGATTCTTAACTTTAAAGATAGCTTGTCTTTTTCTATGATGATTCTTGCAAAGCTTCCAGTTTACATTGCGAGATTATGTTGACAAATTCACTCACTCTCAAGGGCATGAAAACTTGCATTATTTATCATTTCGAAATATGTTCTCAAAGCTTGGACTCGTCATATAACTCAAAACAATGCCTTCTGTCCTATGTAGTACTTTGTTAAAACCACCTTGTATTTGTGGGATATACGTTCTTCGCCCTTCCTTGTCTTTGCATGACTTGGGGATTTCCAAATCCCAAATGTCTCGGAGTTGCCGTCGAACTTATGAACGTTTGTTGCACCAATAACAACATTTTTGGCCACTCTGTTGCTACTTATTGCTGTCATAGATTGTTTCCCTGTGTCTGCTGCTTTGTTGTTAGGTTTGTGTGCCATATTTGATAAAAATAGTTGCTGTTACACTTAATAAGACGAACTGCTGGTACATCCTTAGTTAAACTTGCTGAAATTGTAATCCTTTAACCTGACATACCTGGGTGAATAGCTACCCACTGCATAGCTGGGTAAATGGCGTGCATTATTGCGATATAAATGCTCTAATGTTGTTAAAGCAGTGAAGTCATATATACCTGTGTATACATGAAGTATACTTAAAAATATACATATTATGTATCATCTACTGATCTGTTTTTTGAGTTTATAATTTACATGTTTGACCTTATTCATGGATCATATATTAATCCTTTTCCTTTCATTTTATGCATGACCTTCGTATACGAGTCTGAGCGACTCGCCTTTCGCATTTGATGTTGGGTCAAGGCCCAATGAAGCAGCCTTCTCTCTCTCTGTCCAGCCTTTGTCCGCAGCAAAAAATAGAAAGACATAAATTTTCTGGGTCAAAGCCCAATAAGCAGCAACAGCCCACAGCAGCAACATATAAAATTTATTGGGCCTTAAGATGGACCAGATCCATTGCATCGTTTCTTTCTCTTTCTTCCTTATTCTTATTGTTGTGTATTTTTATTTGCTTTGTATGACTAACCTTATCTTATTAACTTAGATGAATCCTAATGAATTAATAGACTAGTCTTAGTTATATATAGACTAACTACCCGTTACTAAGAAAATACCAACAAGAGCCACACAGGGCTAACCAAGCAATATATAAACATATGCGGACCGGCCGCCTCGGCGTATAGGATCGCCCAAACAACATATGCGGACCGGCGGCCTCGGCGTATGGGATCGCCCAAACGACATGTACATACATCCATACAGAAAGACCCTAACCCACAAACATGTCCACAGACCTCTAAACAGACCGACAGAATCATATGACGGGACAGGGCCCCGCCGTACCCATGAACGAATATATACAAATGCACTAATAAATATATATACCAAAAGTATAAGCTCCGGAAAGAGAGGAGCACTCCGAATAGCAGAAAGGGTGTCCTAAACAGGTGGATCACCAGGCCGTGCGTCTGTACCTGCGGGCATGAAACGCAGCCCCCGGAGAAGGGGGTCAGTACGAAATATGTACTGAGTATGCAAAGCAGAAGGTACAGAAATAAATCTGAATAATAATCGAATCAGATATATAGAAAATAATACATATCAAAATGTTTATTTCCAAAGTATAAATTATAGGGCACTGGAAAATGTGGTCGCCCGCCTGTCGATGGCGCCACAACACAGCATAACACCAGAAAGTTTCAAATCTCCGAATCCCCGTCACACATCACAACACAGCATAACGCCAAACACAGCATAACGCCAAACATAAGTGGAACCCGGCCCTCGAGCGAGGAGCACAGTGAACCATAAACACAGCATAACACCGGAATGTATCAAAAAGCGCACGACAACAGAACCGGCTCGGGAACCGGCGAACGATATCATAGTAGGCACGAGCGGAGTAGTGAGGAATCATATGCATAAAATCATTGTTATAAATCCGAAGGATAAGTAAAATAGTCATATTCGAAATCGGAATGATAATTATCACTTTTTGATTCAAAGTTGTCGAATTTACATAAAGGGCGTCGCGGGACCCACGGACGAGTATAGACCCGAACTGAGCCCGCCTATGAAAAACATACCCATTATACATCGAGCAAACTCCTATAAAAATTATTAGAGCGATCCGAGCCTCTATGCGAAAAATATGGCATTCAGAGATTACAAAATTCCTTAAAGTGAACATTTTCTATGCGAATTTCGGAAAGCGATTACTTCAAATACATCACGGTTTATATTTCATAAAAACATATATAAGAGTGCCAAAGAATATATATATGGATCATAACATGCTCGGATCTCGAATTTGGAATTCCCTTAAAGCTCTAATCTAGCCTATGTGAAACTAAGGCATGCCAAAAGAAGGAAGGTTGCTTTACATACCTCAAACGCTCTCCAATATGATCCAACCCAAGCTAAGTCCAAACTATGATTCGGGCTGCCCACGATCTAAAAATAAGCCATAAAATGCCAAACATTAGCTAAAAGACTCTTTGGGCATTAAATTCTAATTTCGCCCTTAATTCTACAGAAATTTGGGCAACATTTCCCCTGTAAATAGGCTACCCCGAGAATTTAACTCGCTCAAAATCAACAACAACAACCACAATAACCAACCTAGTAACATTGACAACCAATCCGAAAGACAAAATACAATAATCGCTTTCTTTTCCATTTTTCGACAACTTACATAAATTCAATTCGACGACTTACCTTCAAGCCAAAATCGACGCTTATACATTCAATCATCAACCCGAATCCTTACCAAAAATATTCAAGGGCATTCTAAGCAATTCATACCACATTTCCAACAACCCGAATTTTTTTTCCAAGCTGGCCGAAAACAGCCCCAACTGAGACAACCCTTTTTAATTTTTTTTTCCTTCATTTCCAAATCATGGTTTGTATCCTCAAATTACATTCTAACAATGCTATCTCATCAATATACCAATTACAATAAATATACAATAACCTCCAAAAACAGTCCGCACATTAACAACATCATTTCGAGTCAACAAACATTCATTTCCAACATAAGATTCATAGTGACGACGATTAAAACATTAAGCGACGTTCCTTCGTTCATCGTCATATAATGTGACCCATTTCAATCAACACTATATATACACATATATGGATGATTCTCAATTGTTCTTCACCTTACAATGATCCCAATCAACTAACTAAACATTAATTCATAATTTCAATCACAACACAACAACACCCATCACACGACCCACTTCCAATCATACTATATTTCATGATTTCCAACCACTATAAGATACTACAACATGAATATAACCTTCATAACACAAAAACATAATGAATGCTTACCTTCCTTCTTCAACTTTCCAATAGCCTAGGGTTTCCAAAAGATGAAAATAATGGGTTGATCGCTCCAACGATGCTTCCACGCTACTTAGGGACCTCAATATAGTGGGTTTACATCAATGGAATAATTTTAGAGGAGCTAAAAAGATGATCTTGTTTTTCTCTCCTCTTAGCCGTGAGATTGGAGTTGTTGTTCTCCTCCTTCTTAATTTTTATTCTAAGTGTAGAAATGACTTAGAGGTCATATTTTTAAGTTCCCACTAAAATATCTCCATGTCCCTATGGTCCACACATGTGTTGGACCAATTAAATTTGGCCACACAATGTGGGGACCCCTTTAAATTCACACGGCCACATGGCCCTTTTTGCACAAGATTTTTAATCCCAATTTTATGAATTGTGGTCCCAATTTTCCCTAAGTGTTCAATGCCATCAATTTCATATATAATTTGTGTCTCAAAATAAAATCAAATGGTCAAAAGTCCCGACTTCAAATCCCAGAATAATCTTGGCCTTAAATTATCATAGTTAATCCGGGTTGTTCCAATGTATAAAAATACGGGACGTAACATCCTCCCCCCCTTAAGAACATTCGTCCTCGAATGTTGGATTAATGCTACGGATCTTACTCAAATTCGGGGGAGTTTCTTTTATAGCCATCATATACGAATGATTCACAAATCAATATAGTCAAACATAGAAATTGGATTACCTGAAGGTACTGGAAATAGGTGAGGATACTTTTTCTTCATCTGCTCCTCAGCTTCCCAGGTCATTTCCTCTCGGTTATTATTCCGCCACAGCACTTTAACAGAAGCCATATCTTTGTTCCGCAACCTTTTTACCTGGCGATCCAATATGGCTATAGGCTGCTCCTCATAAGATAACTCCTCGGTGACCTGAATATCATCTACAGGAAAGACTCTGGAAGGGTCACCAATACACTTACGAAGCATAGAAACATGAAATACCGGGTGTACCGCTCCCAAGTCAGCTGGCAAATCCAATTCGTAGGCCACCTTGCCTATTTTGCGAATAATCAGATAGGGCCCAATATATCTCGGACTGATCTTTCCTTTCTTGCCAAATCGCATAACACCTTTCATCGGTGACACTTTCAGGAAAACCCAATCGCCAATCTGAAACTCTAACGGTCGACGTCGCTTATCGGCATAAGATTTCTATCGGCTCTGGGCTGCCAACAATCTTTCTCGAATAAGTTTCACCTTATCCACGGCCTGCTGGACCACATCTGGGCCAATCAACTCAGTCTCCCCAACATCAAACCAACCGATCGGTGATCTACACTTCCTGCCATACAAAGCCTCATATGGTGCCATCTGAATACTGGAGTGGTAGCTGTTATTATACGCAAACTCAACAAGCGGTAAATGGTCGTCCCAGCTACCCCTGAAATCAATAACACAGGCACGCAACATATCTTTCAATGTCTGAATAGTGCGCTCGGCCTGTCCGTCGGACTGGGGATGGAAGACTGTACTCAGGCTCACCTGGGTCCCCAATCCCTCCTGAAACGATCTCCAGAACTTAGCTGTAAACTGGGCACCTCTATCGGAAATAACAGACACAGGAACTCCATGAAGTCGTACAATCTCCCTGACATAAAGCCTGGCATAATCCTCAGCTGAATAGGTGGTCCGAACCGAACGAAAATGGGCTGATTTCGTCAGCCGATCAACAATAACCCAAATAGAATCATACCTCCGTAGAGTGCGAGGTAGACCTATAATAAAGTCCATATTAATGATCTCCCACTTCCACGTCGGTATCTCCATCTCCTGCAATAGCCCACCGGGCTTCTGGTGCTCAATCTTAACCTGCTGGCAATTTGGACACTGAACAACGAACTCTGCTATATCTCTTTTCATACCGTACCACCAATATAGGCATCTGATATCATGGTACATCTTCGTCGACCCTGGGTGAACAGAATATCGGGCGTAATGTGCCTCGCCCATAACCTGTCGCCGCAACCCTGCAACGTCAGGTACACATAATCTGCCTCTGTGAAATAACACTCCATTAGGTGAAATCTCAAACAGAGTCTTCTCCTGTGCCAGCGCTGCGTCTCTGTACTTTGCCAGAATAGGATCCTCATACTGATGCCGCTTAATATCTTCTGTAATAGAGGACTCAGCAATACCTCGAACAGAAACCCCAACATCTCCAGAATCAGCCAAGCGAACTCCAAGACTAGCCAACTGATGAATATCGCGAACCATTTCTTTACTCTCTGATGGCACGTCTGCTAGGCTGCCCATAGACTTGCGGCTGAGTGCATCCGCCACAACATTAGCTTTCCCAGGATGGTAGAGAATGTCAACATCATAATCTTTCAGCAACTCTAACCACCTCCGCTGCCGCAAGTTCAGCTCCTTTTGCCTAAAGATGTACTGAAGGCTCTTATGATCTGTATAAATGTCAACGTGAACCCCATATAAATAATGTCTCCACATCTTCAAAGCATGAATGACCGCGGCCAGCTCCAAATCGTGAGTAGGATAATTCTTTTCATGTTTTCTGAGCTGCCGGGAAGCATAAGCTATCACCCTGCCGTGCTGCATCAACACACATCCCAAACCAATACCAGAGGCATCACAATAAATCACATACCCATCTGGACCCTCCGGAGGAGTCAGGACTAGAGCCGTAGTCAACTTCTCTTTCAGCAACTGGAAGCTACGCTCGCAAGCATCTGACCACTGAAACTTAGCTCCCTTCTGAGTCAGCCTTGTCAAAGGCGCTGAAATGGAAGCAAACTTCTCCACGAATCTCGGATAATAACCAGCCAATCCCAGAAAGCTACGCACCTCTGTCGGCGTCGTAGGTCTAGGCCAATTCTTTACGGCCTCGATCTTCTGGGTATCCACCCGGACGCCATCAGCCCCAATAATATGTCCCAGAAATGCCACTGAAAATAACCAGAATTCACACTTAGAAAATTTAGCATATAATTCCTGGTGCCGAAGTGTGCCAAGTACCGTCCTCAAATGGTCCGCATGCTCTGCCTTTGACCGAGAATAAACCAGAATATCATCGATAAATACGATCACAAACATATCCAAGAACGGTCTGAATACCCGATTCATCAGGTCCATAAATACTGCTGGGGCATTTGTCAGCCCAAAAGACATAACTCTGAACTCATAGTGCCCATATCGGGTCCTGAATGCTGTCTTGGGAATATCAGCCTCTCGTACCCGTACCTGATAGTAACCCGATCGCAGGTCTATCTTTGAGAAGTACCTGGCACCCTGCAGCTGATCAAACAAATCATCAATCCTGGGGAGGGGATATTTATTCTTGATGGTTACCTTATTCAACTGCCGATAATCAATGCACATCCGCAGCGAGCCATCTTTCTTCCTCACAAATAATACCGGAGCTCCCCAGGGTGACGCACTAGGCCGAATGAAACCCTTCTCCAATAAATCTCTCAGCTGCTCTTTCAATTCTTTCAATTCTGCAGGTGCCATTCTGTACGGAGGAATAGAGATAGGCTGAGTGTCTGGCAACAGATCAATAGCAAACTCTATCTCCCGTTCGGGAAGAAGACCCGGAAGCTCATCTGGGAATACATCTACAAATTCATTAACCACTGGGACTGACTGAAGAGTCGGTGCCTCTGCCTCTAAATCATGAACACGGACCAGATGATAAATATACCCCTTTCTGATCATTTTCTCAGCCTTGAGGTATGAAATAAACTTACCCCTCGGCGATACTGTATTACCTGCCCACTCTATAACTGGATCCCCTGGGAATTGGAATCGGACTATCTTCTTTTGACAATCAACATTAGCATAGCAAGAAGCTAGTCAATCCATACCCATAATCACGTCAAACTCGATCATATCTAACTCAACCAAATCCGCCTTAGTGCAGCGGCCACAGATAATCACGGAACAATCTCTATAAATCTGACTGGCTATAACAGAATCCCCTACTGGTGTAGCTACCTCAAAAGGCTCTATCGGTTTGGATTCTATCCCAATTTTATCAGCAACGAGTGGAGATATAAATGATAATGTAGAACCACGATCAATCAATGCATACACATCACGAGAGAAAACCGGTAATATACCTGTGACGACATTAGGCGAAGCCTCCTGGTCCTGTCTGCTGGCTAAGGCATAAATGCGGTTCGAAGGACCGCTAGACCCCGAAGATCGGCCACGACCCCTGCCGCTGCCTGCTGGTGCTGGAGTACCTCACCCCGCAGGGCGCATCGCCACCGAGGCAGAAGATGAACCACCGACTGACCCGGTAGACTGAGCTGAACTGCCTGTACCACCTCTAGCCGGACAGTCTCTCATCTGATGGCCTTGACGGCCGCACACAAAGCATGCACCCGTAGCTCGGAAACACTCTCCCGGGTGCTGTCTCCCACAGTAGGAACACAAAGGTCTGGGTGGCCTCATCTGACTGTTGGAACCTCTGTCCAACTGTGAACCTGAAGCCCTGGAGCTCGGGCCTGCCCCTGAATATGCGGCACCCTTAGATCTCCTGCCGGTAAACTGTGGGGGTGTACCCCGGCCTGACGGAGGAGGATGTCTGCCTCACTGCTGCTGCTGAGGCTGTCCGCCTCGAGAATCTCTAGAATAACCTGCGAATCTGGCCCTCTTGGGCGGCCTCCTGTCCCGATCTCTGCTAGGATAATCAGCTCTATGTCGGTCCTCCATACCCAGGGCATAAGCCTGTAGACGGGCAATATCCATGTCTGCCTGCAATGCCATCGCCATACAGCCATCAATCAAATAGCGGTCTAACCTCATCACGTATCTGTGCATCCGATCGGCCATATCTGCTACTATGGCAGGTGCATACCGGGCCAAAGAATCAAACTCCATATTATACTCACGGACGCTCCGACCCCTCTGCTGCAGATGAAAATATCGGTCAACCCGCGCCCGCCGTAACTCTGGGGAAAAAAGTGGTGAGTGAAAGCAGTCACGAACTCGTCCCAAGTAGCTGGGGTAGCACCCTCACCCCTGGATAGCTCCCAGGACTCATACCAGTGAGCAGCAACATCCCGTAGTCTATGCGAAGCCAACTCAACAGACTCAGTCTCTGAAGCCCTGACCAAATCTAGTGAGCGCCGCATCCCCCGAATAAAGTCATGGGGGTCCTCGTCGGGCTTAGACCCGTAAAACTCTAGAGGGCCACATAATAGAAACTCTCGAACCCTCAGGCTGTCACGCCTATCGTCATCATCATCATCTCTCCGCCCGCGTCTGCGAGCCTGTCCCGCTACCAGAGTGGTCAATAACTGCACAGCCTCTCTCAGTGTCCTATCCTCCGCCCCTGGCTGAGGAGCTGGAGGCGCGGGAGCTGGAGCCCCTGGAGCTAATGGTGAAGCTGCTCCAGACTCCTCTGACGATGAAGACGTAGCAGAGTCGGCTGGCCGGGACGTAATATCACGCATCATCTGAGCAAGGGTCCGAGTATCCTTCTGAGCCCGGCTGGTCTCTCCTACTACGCCCTTTTTCTTCTGGGCGGCCGTCGCCTTTCTCGGAGGCATCACTGAAAGAAAAACAACAACAGATCAGAACAGAATCATCCTAATAGCACAGCTCTATCGCACGATCTAAGATTCAAAGAAAGGAAACATCCTAAATGTCCTGTAGCTTCCTGTTTATAGATGTAGGGCACAACACACCGATAAACAAGACTCTACTAGACACGGTCTGTAGACATTCCGAGGATAAACCGCTCTGATACCACTTCTGTCATGACCCAACCCCGTAGGCCGTGACTAGTGCCCGATCTGGGCACCCGAACCCATCTATCAAATATTATCTCAAATTCTATCAACTCATTCTAGTATATGGCGGAAGCCGACAAGACTTTATTTCAAATATAGGTAATTTCCAGAAAATTTCGGCAGAGTTTCCTTTGTTTTACGGACTATCCAATATACCCTGCACGCAGAAAATACCAACAAGAGCCACACAGGGCTAACCAAGCAATATATAAACATATGCGGACCGGCCGCCTCGGCGTATAGGATCGCCCAAACAACATATGCGGACCGGCCGCCTCGGCGTATGGGATCGCCCAAACGACATGTACATACATCCATACAGAAAGACCCTAACCCACAAACATGTCCACAGACCTCTAAACAGACCGACAGAATCATATGACGGGACAGGGCCCCGCCGTACCCATGAACGAATATATACAAATGCACTAATAAATATATATACCAAAAGTATAAGCTCCGGAAAGAGAGGAGCACTCCGAATAGCAGAAAGGGTGTCCTAAATAGGTGGATCACCAGGCCGTGCGTCTGTACCTGCGGGCATGAAACGCAGCCCCCGGAGAAGGGGGTCAGTACGAAATATGTACTGAGTATGCAAAGCAGAAGGTACAGAAATAAATCTGAATAATAATCGAATCAGATATATAGAAACTAATACATATCAAAATGTTTATTTCCAAAGTATAAATTATGCATAGGGCACTGGAAAATGTGGTCGCCCGCCTGTCGATGGCGCCACAACACAGCATAACACCAGAAAGTTTCAAATCTCCGAATCCCCGTCACACATCACAACACAGCATAACGCCAAACACAGCATACCGCCAAACATAAGTAGAACCCGGCTCTCGAGCGAGGAGCACGGTGAACCATAAACACAGCATAACACCGGAATGTATCAAAAAGCGCACGACAACAGAACCGGCCCGGGAACCGGTGAACGATATCATAGTAGGCACGAGCG
This sequence comes from Lycium barbarum, assembly GCF_019175385.1. Classification (NCBI taxonomy): domain Eukaryota; kingdom Viridiplantae; phylum Streptophyta; class Magnoliopsida; order Solanales; family Solanaceae; genus Lycium; species Lycium barbarum. The sequence goes on from NC_083340.1 coordinate 4,759,817, forward strand.
GAGTAGTGAGGAATCATATGCATAAAATAATTATTATAAATCCGAAGGATAAGTAAAATAGTCATATTCAAAATCGGAATGATAATTATCACTTTTTGATTCAAAGTTGTCGAATTTACATAAAGGGCGTCGCGGGACCCACGGACGAGTATAGACCCGAACTGAGCCCGCCTATGAAAAACATACCCATTATACATCGAGCAAACTCCTATAAAAATTATTAGAGCGATCCGAGCCTCTATGCGAAAAATATGGCATTCAGAGATTACAAAATTCCTTAAAGTGAACATTTTCTATGCGAATTTCGGAAAGCGATTACTTCAAATACATCATGGTTCATATTTCATAAAAACATATATAAAAGTGCCAAAGAATATATATATGGATCATAACATGCTCGGATCTCGAATTTGGAATTCCCTTAAAGCTCTAATCTAGCCTATGTGAAACTAAGGCATGCCAAAAGAAGGAAGGTTGCTTTACATACCTCAAACGCTCTCCAATATGATCCAACTCAAGCTAAGTCCAAACTATGATTCGGGCTGCCCACGATCTAAAAATAAGCCATAAAATGCCAAACATTAGCTAAAAGACTCTTTGGGCATTAAATTCCAATTTCGCCCTTAATTCTGCAGAAATTTGGGCAGCATTTCCCCTGTAAATAGGCTACCCCGAGAATTTAACTCGCTCAAAATCAACAAAAACAACCACAATAACCAACCTAGTAACATTGACAACCAATCCGAAAGACAAAATACAATAATCGCTTTCTTTTCCATTTTTCGACAACTTACATAAATTCAGTTCGACGACTTATACATTCAATCATCAACCCGAATCCTTACCAAAAATATTCAAGGGCATTCTAAGCAATTCATACCACATTTCCAACAACCCGAATTTTTTTTCCAAGCTGGCCGAAAACAGCCCCAATCGAGACAGCCCTTTTTATTTTTTTTTCCTTCATTTCCAAATCATGGTTTGTATCCTCAAATTACATTCTAACAATGCTATCTCATCAATATACCAATTACAATAAATATACAATAACCTCCAAAAACAGTCTGCACATTAACAACATCATTTCGAGTCAACAAACATTCATTTCCAACATAAGATTCATAGCGACGGCGATTAAAACATTAAGCGACGTTCCTTCGTTCATCGTCATATAATGTGACCCATTTCAATCAACACTATATATACACATATATGGATGATTCTCAATTGTTCTTCACCTTACAATGATCCCAATCAACTAACTAAATATTAATTCATAATTTCAATCACAACACAACAACACCCATCACACGACCCACTTCCAATCATACTATATTTCATGATTTCCAACCACTATAAGATACTACAACATGAATATAACCTTCATAACACAAAAACATACTGAATGCTTACCTTCCTTCTTCAACTTTCCAATAGCCTAGGGTTTCCAAAAGATGAAAATAATGGGTTGATCGCTCCAACGATGCTTCCACGCTACTTAGGGACCTCAATATAGTGGGTTTACATCAATGGAATAATTTTAGAGGAGCTAAAAAGATGATCTTGTTTTTCTCTCCTCTTAGCCGTGAGGTTGGAGTTGTTGTTCTCCTCCTTCTTAATTTTTATTCTAAGTGTAGAAATGAAGAGAAATGACTTAGAGGTCATATTTTTAAGTTCCCACTAAAATATCTCCATGTCCCTATGGTCCACACATGTGTTGGACCAATTAAATTTGGCCACACAATGTAGGGACCCCTTTAAATTCACACGACCACATGGCCCTTTTTGCACAAGATTTTTAATCCCAATTTTATGAATTGTGGTCCCAATTTTCCCTAAGTGTTCAATGCCACCAATTTCATATATAATTTGTGTCTCAAAATAAAATCAAATGGTCAAAAGTCCCGACTTCAAATCCCGGAATAATCTTGGCCTTAAATTATCATAGTTAATCCGGGTTGTTCCAATGTATAAAAATACGGGACGTAACAATAACAACAAAAGAACAAAAAACAAAATTTCCGTTTACATTATAAAATCCATGTGCACAATTCCAAGGCCCATGAACCCAAAACCTCTTCATCACTTTACACCATACATACATATTATATAATAGAGAGACCACTACAGAAACAAACGGACCCAATACCCTAGAAAAAAAACCTAGCTGCAGCTAAGAAGAGAAATACGTCCATGGAGTTTCTTTTAATATCCTAGCAAAAACAACTTTCTTTACTCCATTAAAATACCTTTGAGATCATTTGAAATCAAGAGAACAATGCTTGGTTGGGTGTTTCGAGAGTTGGGTGCTGTCCAGGTTGCTTTGTCCGTTTGCGGTTCCAGTTCAAGTTAAAAAATAGCATAAATCAAAGAAGAAAATTTCCACCAGCTTGAGGTTCTTTAGTTTTCATGCATTATTCTGGATTATTCTTGCTATTTTGGATGTTATCTTTGATCCATAGCCTAATACATGTGGACTTTGTTCGTGCGTGCTTATTTTATTTTCTTTTATATTTATCTTTTGTTCATATTCCCGTTTGTTTCGTAATTGAGTAGTGTCTCTGTTTTGTTAGAGTTTTTTTTTTCTATATAAGAATATGATTACATAAGATTATTTCCTTATATTATCACTGTTTAGCATATTGTTTTTGACAGATCTACGTGTTAGTGTGTTTCGGTTAATATGTTTAATAAATTGAAAAATAGGTTTTATTTGGGTCTAAGGTGCTAAGAAGAAATGATATAAAATTGGTAAGTTTGGGTCTCAAGAAAATCATGTACATTTTTTTTTGTTTGTTTTTGATTGCTTTCTTCCTTTTTTTTTTTTTTTTTTTTATCAAGCTCTCTTTATGTTTCAGTGTAGGTTCCATTTTTCTTAAACTCTGAAGATTCACTAATGTTAGAAGATTGATTACTAATGAAATGATTTGAGTTGTAGTTTGGGTAATAAAAACAAAAGGGCTTTAAGAATTAATTCTACATTATGGGTTCCAAATTATTTTTGCCATTATTGCTTTACGTATGTAATGCGTCTTTATTATTAAATGGTCCATTCTTTTGCTTTTCCTCTTTATCTGATTCTACGTATACTTGAAATAATTTAATGCTTTCTTGAGAAATGATTGGCTTATTCATTTGAAATGTTGCACTATTAATAATTTTTATCGAAAATTAGGAGACATTTGTTCTGTGGATATGTTCATTCGTTAGTGATACATTTAAAACTCATCTTCTGAAAGTTTGTTTAAAATAGTGTGAGGCATTATTTGCCATGATATGGTCTTTTCATTTATTTAATCATAGGCGTCAATCTCAAAAGTATAATTCGGGGCCTATAACAACCTTAAAGGCCTATTTAATTAACTAATTGATTGTAAGGGAGTGAGATGGGTTGCGAACATGTTTCAAAACCAGTTGTTAAAGAGTGGAAAAAAATGACTAAAAATGATAAAAAAAAAAGCGTCTTAGTTTTATGAGACAAATAATTGCTCATAACGGTAGACTCTTTAGGCACGTCTAATAATAACAGTGTTGACCATCTGGACAGATCCGTTCTTTGGTTAAATGCATATAAATCAAAGAAAAGTCATGTGGACCATCCCGTTCCTTGACATTCTAATAATAATTGTGTTGACGATGTGGACAGACCCGTTCCTTGGTTAAATGGATATAATCAAATAAAATGTCATGTGGGCCATCCCGTTCCTTGACACTCTAATAATAATTGTGTTGCCATGTGGACAGACCCGTTTCCTTGGTTAAATGCATATAATCAAAGAAAATATCATGTGGGTCATCCCGTTCCTTGACACTCTAATAATAATTGTGTTGCCATCTGGACAAACCCGTTTCCTTGGTTGAATGCATATAAATTAAAGAAAAGTCATGTGGGCCACCCCGCTCCTTGGCACTCTAATATAATGAAAGACTTTACGTGCATACACGCTCCTAAGTTTAAACAATTAAAACATGTTTTATCCAAGAATTAATTATAACCAAGTATAAGCCGATAAAATAGACCGTGCTAGAACCAGGGGACTCGAGGAATGCCTAACTCCTTCTAGCCGATCAATAGAATTTCTTACTCGCTCTTTTGTTTTTACGGATCAAAAATAAAGAGTAATTTTCCTTTTGATTAGGGATTCAATAAGGTGACTTGGAACACCATAACTCAATTCCAAGTGGCGACTCTGTAAATAAATAATCCCTATGCAAAATCGTCACTTCAAATGGAAAAACCTTTTAAATAATAAAAACCTGTGTGTTTATCACGCGGGGCCCAAAAAGGGGTGTGACATCTCTGGTGACTCTGCTGGGGACAATCAGAATTTGAGCTTTGTATATTGACTTGTATTTGGTATTTTATTTCTTATATATATTGTGTTTGCTGGCCTAATTTGCTCTTTGCCTCTTATTTATCGCTTTGATATTGCGTGATTGTATGTATAAACTGTTTTCTCTCGCACCCCTTTTGAGTCTTCTGATAGGTAGATGTCGTGTGTGCTAACCAACTCCACAAAACTTTCTGTCTTGCGATAAAGCCAGTGTGTTAACTAGCTCCTGGTGAAGGATTGTAGTCACACATGTTTTAGGCCGGGAGAACCGCCAGCAAAGCCGGATAGTTCTGCTACAGGTAACCTGGCCCTCCCTGGCTCGAATTGTCCGCTCGGATAAGCCAGTCTAGACACCTTAAAGTAAAACTCCAACGGTTGAAAGCAGAGAAAGTCATTTGGAATTGTTATTGGTTTGCTTCGACAAATGTCATTTGCGAGTCTTCCTCTTATTCATTTTTTCTATTGATAAGACTTGATGGCGTCCAATCATACGCTCTCCTTTGAGTGATGAGCCAGTTATGTCGAAGACAAGAAATACCACCAACACACAACATGAGCAGGTTCGTATATGACTTCAAGCCAAATGAAACCCCTGCTACGGGAGAGATAATGGATATTTGGTTTTCAAGCAAGGTTTTTGTCACGACCCAATTCACGAGTCGTGATTGCACCTACACTATCCCCCCCCCCCCCCGAGTAGGCGAATCACATTCCCAGTAACAAGTTAAATAAGCTAAAATTTAAGAAGAAGAAGCTATTAAGTCTTAAATACTTATCATCACTAGAAATGTCACGACATCCCCCAAAAATCTGGTCAAAGGGTACAAGAGCGCTAAACATAGTTCAGAATACAAGTCTGAAAATACTCGAAGGCTACATATTGTTTGTCGAATATAAAAACAGAAGTAAATAAAGGAGGTCCTTCAGGGGCGACGGATGACCAAGTAGCTCACCCTGAATGACTGAAAAATGTCACCCTTGCGTATCAGCCACGGGATGTAGAACTGGAACCTGGATCGTATTCTGCACTCAATAAAAAGTGCAGCAAGAGCAGTATCAGTACAACACTAGTACCGGTAAGCATCATAGGCCGATAATGATTAGATAACGCATGAAGAAGTGGAAACTAACAAGTAGCACATAAAGCAAACAGGTATGGTCACGTATCATGTACAAGTAAAGTGTAAAGAAATCATGAAATCAGCCAAGATAGATATAGTTCACCAAATGACCATTCAAATATATGAGTGGATGAATGCAATGCAATGCAACAGTCTCCTATCTCACTCCACTATCGTACACACATGCTAAAGGCAGTGCCTCAAAGCCATGACCAATGGGGAACCCGTGAAGTCCATGTACCACTCATGCTCTCCGGCAGAAACCTCGAAGGCTATCAATCACTCTCAATCTCCAGCAAAGACCTCGGAGTCTCTCAATCACTCACCTCAGCATCATCACAAGAATAATATGGAAAGCATGTCATGCATGATATCAGTCTCAACAATATCACTAATATACAATCAACAAGTACAAGTCATATTACTGTCCACTGTTCAATTACCAATATCACAACTCCTTTCCACGTGATGAGTGAGCTAGTATGTGACGAAGATACACACAGGTGATAATCACATAAAATATCACATATGGCGACAAGCCCACACAACAGCTGACAGAACCAACTTAATTGGAATTTCTTCCACTCCATGCCCGAAGGCCTAACATGCTATTACCGTCAATTTCTACAACTACATATGATTTTCTAATCAGAGTCTAACTAAAGTATACCGTAACCTACCTCAATGCCGAACAGGTGCCGTGAACTCTCACACCAAAGCTTTTCCCTTCCAAAGTGCTTCCAAACGGACAGTGTTTATCAAATATATAACTTACGTTAATTACGAGTCTAAATAAATCCATATTGCTATGCTTTAAATTCAAAATCAGAAGTGAACCGCAAAGTCAAATCCAAGCCCCGAGGGCAAAACTGGAATTTTATTGAAAAATCATTTCACCTAAAACCTTAGGGTTATATATCCAATGCAATTCGTCAATTTCAATCTTTATATGTTGCATTATTAGGAAGAATGCAAACTTATCTACTATATTGTAAATAAATTAAACCTGGGGATATTCGGATAAAAAAAAAGAAAAGAAAAAAAAACTAACGTATCTTTGCAGTAGAGTAAGGAGTGAAATATGAGATAACATTGTTCTGTTACAATAATGAAAAATCACACAATATGAATTGCATCATTTAGTATTAGTGCTCAATGATTAGATCATCATATGCCCATTATAACCCCTTAAGTTTATTAATCACACTTTGCACGTTACATGCAGTTCCTGAGCAAACAATAACCCAGCCAAACACAATTTCCAAATGTATTTTATTTATCTTAAAATGAAAAGGGACCTAATTGATCTCTTTGGCTAAACAGAAAATTTGTTTTCGTAATAAAGGAGACCCCCTTCCATTTGTCAATTCACTCCCGCAAAGTCAAATTAACAGTGGCCATATCTCTATCTCACAACTCAAGTAGTGGTATTCATCATTTGTGAATAGTCATTAATTTATTTATGTGAAAGGACCAATTGTAAAAGAGAATACCTGCCACTGCAAGGTCTGATTCACGGGGAAAATGACCCTTCAGTTATTGCCGTCACTTAGATGTTTAGGGATTTTGTTTGGTTTGAGTGAATGAGAGAATAATGCCTTTCTAGTCTATGTACGTGCTATGTTCTCTTCCTTGAAAATGGGCATTTCTTGCGGCCCACTAAACATTCACCTAGTCTAACCTAAAAGTCCACACGTAATTATTAGAAAAAGCGGAGTACAACCCAATGTAAAGTTACTGCTAGTGTAGAATATGTTTAATTTATAATTCTACATAAATTATCTACATGCATTCAGGTACTACACCTATAAATATTATCAAGGCACACGTAATTATATGAACCCATAAAATAGTTAAACTCTAAAATTCTGAAATTACTCAAAGATCCACTATAAAAAAAAACTATCGGTCTTATTACATAAACTTAATAACTTACTCACTTTACCACTTTTTGTACTTATAATTTTTTTTTATCATTCCGTCAAATACTTTATTTACCAACTTATTCCTTGTATGGGTGCAAATAAATAAATATATTTTAATAAGTACCGCCAATTCTCGCAAGTCAAGAATACCTTTTAAAACTACGGAAAGAGTATTTTCGCTAAAAGAGTCCAAAAGTGATAAACGACCAAATGGGTCGTTACATCAGATATAAATCAAACAATCGCTCGTTCTTGAGCGACAAGGGAAAAGGTGGAGAAAATGAGGTACCTTAACGGTCGAACAAGTGAGGATATCTACTCCGCATATCCGCCTCGGTCCCCCAAGTGGCCTCCTCCACCGGACGGTGCTTCCACTGCACCTTGACTGAAGCAATATCCTTGGACCTCAACTTTCTCACTTGCCTATCCAAGATTGCTACTGGCTCTTCCTCGAAGGACAGATTCTGATCAAATAATACTGAATCCCACTGAATGATATAAGAACCGTCTGAATGGTACTTTTTCAGCATGGAAACATAGAATACCGGATGAACACCTGCCAAACCTGGTGGCAAAGCTAACTCATATGCCACCTCGCCAACACGACGAAGAATCTCAAAAGGGCCAATAAACCTGGGGCTAACTTGCCCTTCCTCCCGAATCGCATTACACCCTTCATGGGCGAAACCTTCAATAGGACCTGCTCACCAACCATGAACTCTATATCACGAACCCTTAGTTCCGCATACTAATTTTGTCTACTCTGAGGACTTTCCCGAAGGTTCTAGGACTAAAAGAAGGGATCAACGCATCATAGAAAGGTTAAAGAAAGAGTTGGAGTCCACCAAGGCGACTATTACTCATCAACAGGCCCAACATCAAGTCAGGATTACCCAAATTCGCTCAAAAATTGAGAAGGATTGTCAGTCTACCTTACTAACCATGGAAGAAGAATTGAGATGTGCTCAAGAAGAGGCTGCCCATTTAAAAAATGAATTAGAAGAAAGGATTGGGTCGACTCGAGTGATCAAATATCTGAAATACAATAACTGCAAGAAAGATTGAGCATCGTGGAAGAGGATATGTATTAGCAGTAAAATGAGTTTGAGTAGAAAGAAGAACAATTCAAAAGAGAGAAAGCTGATTGGGTACGCTCCCAAGATAAACTTCACACAGAATTGGAGGAGGCAAATAGGAACTTGGCTCACCGGAATGTAGGATCTGATATGTCCCAGTTGATTCAGGAAAGGAAGACATTACTGGAGAAGTTGGAGTTAGTGGCCATGCGTGAGGAAAAAGCAAGAGAGGAGCCGCCACCCATGAGTTGAAGATAAAAGAATTAGAATATAAATGTGGGTCGGTTCGAGGTAGGGTCCGAATTTTGGCCATCCTCTCCTCACAAGTAGGTTCAGAATACGAAAGATTGGGCTACGAGCGATTTCATTCACAAATACCTACCTTTGTCGATCACCTCACCAGTGCACTGCAAGGTTTATATGGAGATATGGGAGGTCAACTGAATCCAGAGCCACCATGAAGGGGAGCATGGGATAGAAATATCGATGCAGTCAACATGTCTTTCTTTTACTTTATTTCTTTTATTTTTTGCCTTTATTTTTTTTAGTTTTGTATTTAGGCCTATGGTTTTAGTCAATGTCTATGTCGTCTTTGGTCATGGTTGAGTCGGTCTTTTATATTGCATCCTTTATCTCTTTTCTTTTGAGTCCTTGTAAAAAATGGTGAAATGAAAAATTGAAAACAATGAAAAAGATTTTGTTTTTGAAATAGCCCGAGTATTAGTCCGAACTACGTTTTGATCTAATTCATGTTTTCAACATGATACGTAGGCAACCCTCAACGGGTTCGATCAAAGTTTTTAAAACCTTAAAAGAGGATTAACGAATGAAAGAAGGGGAGAAGAAAAAATAAGAGTTGCGCCTAAATAAGCCAGGATGAGACGTAGGGCCTTCCATGATAGAATTGATACATGCATATGTAATGAGTGATTATGAATTACTTAACCCTAACACATTGGCTATTTTTTAAAGAAGAGTTAAGGTAAAATTGGTTGGTTTGTGGTCACATTGGCAAAACATCATTGTTTTATAAGATCAAAAAGCAGTATTGGAATGACAAAAGGAACTTCGCTACCGATGATCAACACTGGGGATGAAACAGAACGAGTGGCTCAGCAGGAATCTGCCTTTGCTGAGAAGAATAGGATTCTCAGGCAACAAATGATAATGTTGCAGGGGTGGTCGAACCGGCAGCAATCCCCTCAGTCAATTCCTGGGTTTCTCGACATCACTTCTGCTGTACACTCACAAGCACCGCTGTCTGCTGCGGAAGATCCAATATACCCACCTGGGTTCGGACATTATACTAATCTGCCTAACATCGCGGAGACTTCTGTGGGTCGTCCTCTAAGAGTACAGGTCAGGACCGATCATTCTGGGCTCACACCAACAATGCCTGCCTACGCATACCCATTATCTAACCCCATGCATACGGAAAGTATGAGGCTCGTTTACACAATACCACCTCCTGCAGTTAAGCAAAAGCCAAACTTTGAGCCACCATGATACAAGACCAACTCCATCGAGCTTCATGAAGATGGAGTCTTTGAAGATCATGAGAGGTCCACATAGGATGTCCTTCAAGATATGAGAGATAGCTTGGGAGAATATTTGGAGAAGGAGGTTGTGCATACAAAAGGGGCTAGTACTTAAATGCAAGCCTTTTCATGTTTCACTTCCATGGAAGATATCCAAACAAGGCCCTTACTTCATTAAGGGTATAATTGTAATAATATAGTGTCTTCTTTATTTCATTAGTATAAATAGCTAGTATTTTTATTTCATAGGGGGGCTTTTGATGAATTGATTAATTGATGAGTGATTTTGAGAGTTGTCTCTAGAGAGAGAAACTTGTGAGAGAGGCCATGGACGGCTCTTGTTGAATCTTTGATTGTTGAGAGGTTGGTTGCTTGGGAATTCAATTCCCTTGAGGTCAACTTAAGAGTTAGGTGCTAATTAGTTGTGTAATTAGGAGGTCAAGACTTTAATATAGTTTTGGTTGCTTAATTCTCTCTAATTTTGTGTCAATCTATCTATCTTTCTTTTCCTTTTTGTTTATCTTCTTAATTTCTCGTTTCCGCGTATCCGTTATTGTATCACACCATCTGACACCCATCAAGAGCAGTATTACGCACCCGATTTTGCATTTAGGGCCTCCGATCCGTATCATCAGACTCTGCATTTTGGTCCTCCCATCGATATCGAAAGACCTGGAAAGAACGCGGCTGCGCACCTCGACCAAGAACATAGGATTGCTACTAAGAATGTTGAGCAGGAGAAAATGGTTAGGAAGATGAAAAGTCTAGAACAAGCTATGAAAAATTTGCAGGGATCAGGAAGCTACAAAAGCATTTCATACAGTGATTTGTGTATGTTCCCGAGTGTCCACTTACCCTCAGAATTTAAGACACTGAAGTTTGACAAGTATGATGGGCATAGTGATCCTATAGCTCACTTGAGGCGATACTACAACCAACTAAGAGGAGCTGGAGGTAATCAAGAGTTACTCATGGCTTATTTTGGGGAGAGTCTGAAGGGTTTAGCTTCAGAATGATTTATTGATCAGGACATTGTTAAGTGGCACACCTGGGATGATATGGCCAACGAGTTCGTGCAACAATTTCAGTACAATATTGATTTGGTCCCTGATAAAAAGTCTCTCATCAACCTGAAAAAGAATGTTACAGAAAGTTTTAGGGATTTTGCGATTCGTTGGCGTGAACAAGCTGCAAGGGTAAAGCCACCAATGAGAGAAGGAGAAATGGTGGAGACTTTTCTCCAAGCGCAAGATGAAACATATTATCAACACATGATCTCTGCACTAGGAAAACCGTTCATTGAGGCCATTAAAATGGGAGAGATGATAGAAGAAAGAATCAAAACGGGACGCATTGTTGGTTTTTCCGCATTGAAGGCAACAACTCAAGCAATTCAGAATGGTTTAGGGAGTTTTAATGGAAAGAAGAAAAAGAAAGATGTAGCTACTGTTACGCCTTGAAGATAAAACGAACCCTAATATGAATGAAACCGAATCAATCAATCTAGGAGATCAACATAATGTCAGGGAAACTAAGCTAAGTGTGCATGTTCAGCCACAGTCCAAGGAAGAATTAACTCAGGATTTTTTTAAATACAAGGATGTTTTTTCATGGTCTTATGATGATATGCCGGGTTTAAGCACTGAATTGGTGGTTCACAAATTGCCAACTGACCCTGCATTCCCTCCTGTGAAGCAGAAATTAAGGAACCTAAAATTGAACATGAGTGTGAAAGTTAAAGAAGAAATCGAAAAGCAGCTTGAGGACAAAGTCATTCGAGTCGCTCGATGCCCTACTTGGTTATCCAATGTTATCCCAGTTCTAAAGAAGGATGGCAAGACTCGAGTGTGTATGGATTATCGTGATCTAAACAAAGCAAGCCCGAAGGAAGACTTTACATTACCCAACATCCATATTTTGTTAGAAAATTGTGCTAATCATAAGATTGCATCTTTTGTGGATTGCTACGCAGGGTACCACCAGATCGTTATGGATGATGATGATGCAGAGAAGACGTCCTTCATCACAGAATGGGGTATGTATTGTTATCGAGTCATGCCGTTTAGGTTGAAAAATGCTGGGGCAACATATATGAGGGCGATGACCACCATATTTCACGATATGATGCATAAATAAATTGAAGTATATGTGGATGATGTGATCATTAAATCAAAAAAGCAGTCTGACCATATCAAGGATTTGGTGAAATTTTTCGAAAGGCTTCGCAGGTACAATCTTAAGCTCAATCCAGCGAAATGTGTATTTGGAGTCCTGACAGGGAAACTTTTAGGGTTTGTAGTCAGTCGACGTGGTATTGAATTGGACCCTGCAAAGATCAAATCTATTCAGGAGTTGCCACCACCAAAGAACAAGACCGAGGTAATGAGCCTACTTGGGAGGTTGAACTACATTAGTCGATTTATTGCCCAGCTCACATCAACATGCGAGCCTATTTTCAAGCTGCTAAATAAGAATGTTGCAATTGAATGGACCAATGAATTCCAAGAGGCATTCGACAGAATCAAAAGGTACTTGTCAAATCCGCCGATGTTGGTTCCTCCCGAGCCCGGGAGACCTTTGATATTGTACTTATCGATTTTGGACAATTCTTTTGGTTGCGTATTGGGTTAACATGACATTACAGGCAAGAAAGAGCAGACCATCTATTATCTCAGCACGAAGTTCACTACGTATAAGGCTAAGTACACTCTTCTTGAGAAGACGTGTTGCGCCTTGACTTGGGTAGCACAGAAGTTAAAGCATTATATTTCGTCCTACACTACTTACCTCATTTCCCGCTTGGATCCTTTGAAGTATATTTTTTCAGAAGGCTATGCCCACGGTTAGGCTTGCAAAATGGCAGTTATTGCTCACAGAGTTTGACATTTCTTATGTGACCCGGACCGCGATGAAAGCCCAAGCCTTGGCAGACCATTTGGCTGAGAACCCTGTGGATGAAGAATATGAACCACTGAAGACGTATTTCCCAGATGAAGAAGTATCATGTATTGAGGAAGTTACTACTGATTACAATCCAGGTTGGAAGTTGTTCTTTGATGGAGCTGCTAACATGAAGGGAGTTTGAATAGGGGCCGTTCTTATCTAAGAATCAGGGGAACATTATCCTGTAACAACCCAGCTTTGATTTTATTGTACCAACAACATGGCAGAATATGAAGCATGCATTTTGGGATTGACGCTAGCAATTGACATGGGAATCCAAGAGTTATTAGTATTGGGGGACTCAGATTTATTAGTCCATCAAATTCAGGGAGAATGGGAAACTCGCGATTTGAAGCTTATACCATATCAGCAATGCCTTCAAGATCTTTGCCAACAATTCATAACAGTGAAATTTAAGCACATTCCCAGGATTCATAACGAGATTGCTGATGCTTTGACCACATTATCTTCAATGCTCCAACATCCGGACAAAACTCATATTGACCCTTTGCACATACAGACCCATGATCAACACACTTATTACAATGCGGTGGAAGAGGAAATCGATGGTGAGCCTTGGTTTCATGATATTAAAGAATATATTCAGTCGGGGGAATATCCAACACATGCCACGGGTTATCAGAAGAGGACTATACGACGATTTGCTCGTGCTAGGTTGAAAACGTCATGAGAGGCGGCCTAGGCAAAAGTTAGGACACACAAAAAAAATATGTCTGCTAGGTTGAAAACTCCGCAAAGGGCGGCCTAGGAAAAAGTTAGGACACAAAAAAAAACTCATTCTTTCTGAACTACAGAATGACTTGATCTTCTTCACCGAGGTACGTAGGCCACTTAGAGTCTCATTCTAAGCTCAGTCTCATGAGTTAAAAAAAATACACCATTTTATGTGTTGTTCGAGTGAAGTATGATGAAATGAACTCCGCCTGACCATGCACATGCAAATCATATATACAAGCATCCTTTCATTGAAATTTGGACCTTCACCAAATTCTAATGGTTCAATGGGGCTAAATCTCCATTTCCATGGGTTTCACTAACGGGATGACTATAATCTCTTAGCAAATTGAAGTCTAAAAATACAGCAAGCCTTCAAGTTGAAGTTTCAAATTCTCCATGTCTGCAGTTTCAATTCTACCAAGTCTGCGGTCTGAAAGTCTTAAATCTAACAAGTATGCAATTTGAAGTCTTCAATTCCTCTGAATCTTCAAGTTAATGTTTCAAGTCTACCACATCTGTAATTCAAAGTCTTTAAATATGCCAAATCTGGAGGTTGAAGTCTTAAATCTATGAAGTCAGCAGGTTGAAGCCTCAAATCTACCATGTTTTCAAGTTGAAGTCTTTAAATCCTCTAAGTCCGCAAGATGAAGTCTCAAATCTGTCATTCTACAAGTTGAAGTCTTCAAATCCTCCAAGGCTTCTCAAGCTTACCGTTTTTAAGGCAGGGATGAGTATCCATCCCTTTACGCCGTAAGATTACCTTATCGTTCTTAGGGCGGGGACGAGTGTCCATCCCTATGCGTCGTAAGAGTACCTTACCGTTCTTAAGGCGGGGACGAGTGTCCATCCCTATGCGCCGTAAGATTACCTTACCGTTCTTAAAGCGGGGACGAGTGTCCATCCCTTTGCGCCGTAAGAGTACCTTACCGTTCTTAAGGCGGGAATGAGTATCCATCCCTTTGCGCCTTAAGATTACCTTGTTTGTGTAGCAATCAGTCCCTTGAGCAGGATCTTATTATTCTAATCTACAAAAAAAAAGGAACAAAAGACACCATAAAAGAAATATAGGCAAGAAAACAATTACCTTGCACTTTGATGCTTGCAAGTCAGGTTCCAAATTCTTGTGGAGGAGCTCACAGATTTATTTTTTTTAAAGGTAAAATTATGAGACCTCCGGCGCTATTTATAGACACGGTAATGCGGTGCTATTGAAAAAACATTAACGGTGTGGGACTTCTAATTAATTGGAGTTTAAGAAGATTTAGGAATCCTAACTCAATGGGAAGTGAAGCTACATGCGGCGGAAGTTTTGGCTAGATCTTTGGGAGTTATGGTAAGATAAGAAAAAAATATATCTCTAGCAAAGGAATGCATTGTCATGCAAGGGAACGTCAACTTCAGTAATTATCTAATTTGGTCTAACGCGGACCAATCTTTACCAAAGATATCTGTGGACATTGAACTCAAGTTCTATATATATTCTTATTTGATGTGGCATAATTAAGGTGTCGATCCATGTTAATACTTCAAGTCTCGTCTTCAAAGATCCATATCCGACAAGTCTTGAAGTAGGGGGCATTTGTGGATAACGAAATTTTATTAACTTTCAATTCACAAGAAATTCGAATTGTATTAAGTCGAAGATATGTTAGTCCAAATAAATAGTGTTGGCTAGTATATTTGGATCAATTATTTAAGTCCAATAAATACGGATTTAATTAAAGGTCCAATTTCGTTAGGCTAGTCCATTGATTTGGGGCTACAAATGATGAGCCCACTTTGCTAAGTCCAAGATGTCATCTAATCCTAGAGGCCCAAATCGGCGCCACGTGTCAAATGACGTAGCACGCCAAGTAAAATGAAGGAGCCAATAGGATCATGTCACGTGTCAAAATGATGCAGCATGCCTAGTCAAATCAAAGGCCAATGAAGATGTGCCGCGTATACAAGTGACATGTTCCGGCCAATCAAATATCGACATGTCATCTTAAATCTGATTGGTCGAAAGAAGCATGTCCTTATCACAACTCCTCCATCCTACAACTATAAATAGGGGTCTCATAATTCAGAAAGGGTGACAGAAATTCTAACAAGAAGCTAGGGAGAGCTCGTGGATCAAATGCCGCAAATTTCTCTACAAGCTAAAAGCATTCAAGCATTCAAGTATTTCTCTAGAAGTTCTAGAGATCTAGACGAAGATTCAAGATCAAGCTTCAATCCTTGAATCTAAGTTCAAGTTCAAGATCAAGACCACCAGATTCAAGATCAAGCTCAAAGGCCCTTGAATTCAAGTACAAGTCAAGATCAAATCCATCAGTTCAAGATCAAGCTCAAAAGCCCTTGAATTTTTTTTTATTAAAAAGACGAATTAGAGGAATCATAGAAATTGTAACACTCATATTCTGAAATCAAATACAACGATTGTTGCGATATTTTCCTGTCTTGATTATTATTTTCTCGATGCGAATTTTATTGTCTACAAATTCTAATTTGTTTGCAACAAATTTTTTATGTGTGGAAAAAAATATGAACCACAAATATAAAAAGATTTTATTGATGAATATTGCGGGTACAAATCTGTTTACTCCGTGATTCTTCTCTCCTAAATATTCTCCATAATTCGTGGCTCCATATTATGCCGATCTGATATGCGAGAGAAGAGATGAAGGGCAGATTTGGTCCAACTGGGCGTGTCAATTTGTTTGCAACAATTTTTTGATATGCGGAAAGTAAATTGCAACCACAAACAAAATATAAAGAAACAAGAGTATTTTATTGATAAATGGTGCAGGTACAAGATCTATTTATTCTGTTGATTCTTCTCTTCTAGATTTTCTCCGTAATTCGTGGGCCGTTAGTAGCTTGCTTATCGAACGTAGGATGATTTGGATTTGGATATGTGGAATTTCATGGGATGTATTTGATTTCCATGAAAGGATATTGTGGATCTTCTTGAAGTAATTGGTTGTCAAGAAATATCCGGCTACATATTGACCTCTTTTTGAATACCCATGAGTTTATGGGATCTCTGAGATGCCTTTTCAAGGGAATATGTGTCCCTTATATAAGTGTGACCTAGGGTTTAGAGAGAGTGGCCTCCAAGAAATCCTAACAGATATTGGGCTCATCTTGTAGAGTCCCACAAAATTTTGATGTCTACAAATGCCTCCACTTCAAGGCTTGTCAGAGTGTAGACTTGACGAAACTCAAAGACGAGACTTGAAGTAATAGTGAAAGATGACAACCGTCCCCAATGTAAAGACGAATTCTCCAATCCACTTTTTCCGACGCAGTTTACATGTCTGTTTTGGAGTACTGCAGTGTGGTTTAAGAGATACTCTAGGCTGCTTTATTTTTTTCTAGTGTCTTTTGGCCTTTGCTTGGTAAGAATAGATGTACCCACTTTGGACATGAATTGAAATTATCTCCATGAGTAACACGTAGGACAAGCTATAATGCAAACCAAATCTCACAGATAATCAGACTTCTTAGATTTCATCGGTCATAGTTGCCCCCGATTATGTGCGTCCATACTTGCAGTTTTGGATTTTTAATTTGTGAAAGAAGAGATGAAGGGCAGACTTGGTCCCACTAGGCGTGCCAATTTGTTTGCAAAATATTTTAATATGCGGAAATAAATTACAACCACAAACAAAATATGTTGAAACAGAGATTTTATTGATAAATGGTGCAGGTACAAGATCTATTTATTCTCTTGATTCTTCTCTTCTAGATTTTCTCCGTAATTCGAGGGCCGTTAGTAGCTTGCTTCTCGAATGTAGGATGATTTGGATTTGGATATGTGGAATTTCATGGGATGTATTTGATTTCCATGAAAGAATATTGTGGATCTTCTTGAAGTATTTGGTTGTGAAGAAATATCCGGCCACATATTGACCTCTTTTTGAATACTCATAAGTTTATGGGATCTCTGAGATGCCTTTTCAAGGGAATATGTGTCCCTTATATAAGTGTGAGCTAGGGTTTAGAGAGAGTGACCTTCAAGAAACCCTAACAGATATTGGGCTCATCTTGTAGAGTCCCACAAAATTTCGATGTCTACAATGTTAACAATTGATACAAATCAATTTATGATATGCTTGGCCATAGTCCATCATCAACATAGAGGGCAGTCTATGATCGTTGGTGAAGTGGTTGATCTTTTACAACAATGGAGAAACTAATTGGAGATAACAATGGCTGAACTAAAGAACAATGACTGATAGCTAGGAATAATAATGGCTTAATTGGAGAAGCTTTACGTCGTTGGGGGGTGGTTTTTCGACGAAATCCTCCGGGGAAGAAATTGATTTTTATTTCTAATTTGGGTTTTTAAAACTTGGGGAATGGCGACTATTTTGTATTTTTCAATACTCTAGGGCTGGGGTGTAAGCAGTGTTTTAAAAGGCGGGACGTTCTACATATGCCTCAGCGAGGCGTAAGCCTCATGGATAGTTAATTTTTAGTATTTCATAAATAACATAATTACAATAAATATTTTTAAATAGGTAAAATTACTTTAAAAAAATTGGAACTATATATATATCCTCATAAAATATTAATCAAAGCAATCCATTATACGCCACTTAGAACTTGTAATTAAATATAACATAATTTTACAATTATAAACAATACAATGAAATAAAAGCTATTATGAAATGCAAATCAACTCTAACATTTTAAATTTCGAGCAATGAAAAAATCACAGTTTCTTAAAACAGTATTACTATCATACTATTTATTTTATCTCCCTATAAGCAAATAATCAATAAACTTTATAAGTATTATAATTATAGCGTAACTCCTTCATGAATAAAAATAAAATTACTTTCAAATAGCGAAATAATAAAATATGATAATTTTGATACATAGGATAAAATACCAAAGATAAATGAAAATGTACAATTCAACTATGTATTTTTTTTTTTAAATATGAAGTGATATTCACCCTCACAATGTTCTAAAATAGTAAATATGCAATACTACGACTTGTTATTTGAGTTTCACGCAATTTTCTTATTTCTATGGCTGAAAAACTATTAAATATCATTCATTTGTTAAAGAATTATGAGTGTCAATGATTTTAATTATGGAATTTAACATATAATTTGTGTAAGAACTGTTAGGCGAGCCCCGAGCATTAGGCATTAGGCGTCTTTAGGGAGTACAGTTGCGCGCTTAGGGCGTAAGCCCCACTGGAATTAAGCCCCGCACGTAAGCCTTGGGGCGTTTTGTTAGTGTCCCGCCCCGGGGCAAGTCCCGAGGCGTGTCCTGAAACTATCTTTTAAAACATTGTAAGTCTTTTAAGATTTTTGTGATGGAAACTATTTTGTCTTTCAAGACTTTAATGCTAAGAATTGACAATGTTGATGTCATAAAAGGTGGGTATTTCACCAATTCAAAACTCAAATGGGCATTTACCGAGAGACACTTGTTTAACTAGAAAACAATCAACTTGGTCATGTGGTCAAAAGTTCTTTTTAGATATTATTTTGTTGATTCATTTAATTATACTAAAATATATGTTCAGATTATTATTTTGGATATTAGTTACAAATTGGCAATCAACATTTAATAAATAAAAATCTTTTCAGATTCTGCCAATCCTAGTTTAGAAGATTACACATGAATTTAAAATCTTGTACAATAGTCAATTTAGTCCCTTCTACATCTCTATATAATATCTTCCTCATTGTAGAAAGGTATCATACCTGCACCTAGAAAATTCAGTTTTGAGTTTTTATGTTGTGTTTATTAGTTTGATTTTTCAAAACGCCTAACATTCATGGCTGTAAAAAGAAATGAATTCAGAAGGCATCAACAAATTGTTCAACAAACTTTGTTGATGCTGTATTTTCTTTTGAGTTACAATGGGGCGCAAGGAGAAAAAAAGCTATCCAAATTAGAGGACGCAGAGTTAGAAAAAGAAGTAAAACTTTTAAACAAGCCAACAGTCAAAACAATTAAGGTACATTTTTTTTATTTTGTTGTAGTCATAAGTCCCTAAAACCATTTATTCTTATTTGATAATATCACTTTTGTAGAAGAAAAATAAAAGTCGTATGCCTCTATCACGCTGTTTTTTGGAAAATAGACCTCATGTTATATTTCCTTCTTTGTATGTAAAATTTTGTTGTGTTTGAAAATTGATCAAACAGTCTACGTGATGGTACTCCTTACGGATTACTCCCTTTGTCTCAATTTATTTCTTTTTTATCAGTCCAAAAAGAATGATATCTTTCTAAATTTAGTAACAATTTGACTTTAATCTTCCTATTTTTCTTAATGATATAATTTTATAATTACACAAATCTGTAGCTTATTTTAGACAATAATTTTTAAAAATCTTTCTTTCATTTTTAATTTTATGCTAATCAAACACCTTTATATAAATTTGGATGGAAGGAGTAATACTTTTACATTTTACCTTGCAAATTAGAGGCAGGCATAACAATGGCTTAGACACACACCTATGTTGACTTTTCAAAATTAGAAAAAAATAAAATAGTAGCGGCATCATTTACTAACAATTGTTTCTGTGAGGTTATTTTGTGTTTACAGGTTACATCTTGTGTCACTTAGGTTACTTATTATATGTTATTTTATTTACAGACTAAATATGGGGATATATATGATTGTGTGGATTTCTACAAACAACATGCATTTGATCATCCGTTACTGAAGGATCATAATTTTTATCCGAAGGCATATCTCTACTCTCTTTCTATTTCATTATCATTGTTTTCATAAGGATATGATATTGTTGACATTATATATTTGGTTAAACAGATGAAACCTACTTTATCTAGGATGAAGAAAAAATCAAAATCCTCAACAGTTAGTAGGTCATCGTCAATATGGTCAAAAGACAGAGGATGCCCTTTTGGAACTGTTCCTGTTAAGAGAATTACGAAAGATGATCTTATAAGACAGAGACGTATGCCACCGCCAGAAAATGTCACATTCGACACTCAATTTGATGGTGTAAGATGATTTATGCCAATTTACTCCTCCGTCTTGAATAGTTCAAACCTAAACACGAGAATCCATTTTTAAACAACTAATATAAAGATTCTAACAAGTTAAGAATTCATTTATATATAAATAAGAAAAACAACTCATGCACAAACATAAAGGATCTTAAGTTTCAATTATCCTGGCAGACCTCATATATTGTCGTCCATATCTAATGCAGAGCAACAACAATAGTAAGTCAAAGGGAAGATACATATCGTCACAAGGATATAAGGTACATTGCTATGATTTTTTTATGTTCTCAGTTTCTAGTTGTATTTGCTTGAAATTTAGTTTATATGACGAAAGATATAAGATACATATCTTTTATTCAGCTTGCAATAGCTCGAATTCCAAATAATCCAAATAATAGATTTGCGGGAGCTGGAATGGCAGCTAGTTTGTACAATCCTTATGTTAAAGGCCAGCAACATAGTGGTTGTCGACTAAAAATTCAAAAAGAATCAGATATCTTACAAGTTGGTTGGAGAGTAAGTTAAATATCAACCTTTTCATTATGTCATTTTATTGTTTCATAGAAGGAGACACACTAACATTTAAATATTGTATCATTAAGATGTAAATTAGAAACTCTATCAGTAAACTCAAAATTAAATAATCATAATGTTTTTATTTTGTTCTTTAGGTGGACCCAACATTATATGGAGATACTAAAACTAGGCATTTTATACATTTTCAGGTAACCTATCTTGTGTACCTAGATGATTTCCATCTTGAGTTCATGAAACTAGTATATCATTTAGTTTAACTATTTACCTCAATTTACACAATCACATGTATGAGATACATCCTTTTTTTAGGCTGGTAAAAGCCATTGCTTCAATACATTGTGTCCTGGATTTGTGCAAGTAAACAGTGAGATACCTCTTGGTAGTGCATACGATGTTCTTTCAGAACGTGGAAAGACAAGTTGGGAGACCACGATGTACATTGATCGGGTATATACAATATTTTTCTTATTTAGTGTTTATATAAAGTTTATAGTTTATACAAGTATAGCTTATAATCTGGAGAGCGCATAAATACTGACATTGATATTACCTTTTTTTCTTAAAAATTAAGGATTTAGCCAATGGAAATTGGTGGCTATTAGATGGTAGAAGCTTTGACCAAATTGGTTTCTGGCCTCAAAGGATCTTCACTGACTTGGCAAGTTTTGCTACGAATGTTGAATGGGGAGGAGTTGCATATAGCCCACCAGGTGTACCTGAACCTCCCATGGGCTCTAGTTTTTTTCCTATTAAGAACTCCCTTTATGATGGTTATTGTACCGAAATTACAATTTTAAATGAGAAGGGAAAGGAGATTAAAGTAGATGAAACAATCACGCATACCGACAATCCTACCATGTACAAGGTTTTTGCTGGGACACTTTCGCATGGTTTTCAGGGTTTATATTTTGTTCTTTATGGGGGACCTGGTGAGAGTCCACATATTTAATTGGAATGGCATTCTTCTAAATCGCTTAAAAAGTAGAAGAAAATAGTTTCTACTTTGTTCTATACTTTTGAATTTCATGTTGCCTTCAAAACAAATGCAAGGGAAAAAAAATAGCATTTCCTTTTATTTTTCTGTGCAGTATATTATCGAATAACTTTCTTGAAACTAAATGGAGCTCTATCTTATAGTAACTAATTTCACCGTATTTTTGAAGAAAAAAAATCATATACATCCTTCATTAATTTCTTTGTCTTAGTTTGACTGGACACGAAGTTTAAGAAAATAAAAAAAATTAATTTTTTTGTGATTGTTAACTAAATATATGTATAACATACCAAAAAATCATTTTATCTTGTGGTTTTAAATATGTCATGTGGAATGTTGAAACTAAAGAGTACGCCAAATTAGGGGAAAAAAACATTCATTTTGAAAGGGACTAATTAAAAGGAAAGTAAGAAAAACAAATTAAAATAGAGGGAATATTTGTTAGAAAAAATTGATTTCAGCTATTGTAGTGTTACATCAGCTATATACACGAATAACATAAGCATTATGTTCTTCTATATACGAAGAAGCATCAACTAAAGTTGGGCTCAAAAGACTCTCTATTCAAATTCTCCAAATGATGGTTAAGTTCACAAATGGCCTCTATAAGGGGTGGTCTTTTGATATTTTGGAACAGCTCCACAAATTCTTTTAACAAATAGTCGTCGCTTCAAAAAATTTGCTAGGCAATGCTTTTGTTGCTCATCGGGTATAAGTTGTGGACATAAATTAGTTTAATGAATCTACTCAATTGACAACAAGTCATGCCTCATTGACAAAAGTTAGAACTTATGTCTGATGAGAAACAGATTTGTTAACCATGAGGCATAAGTTCTAACTTTTGTCTATAAGGCAAAAGTTCAGAATATTTCAAGACAATGAGCCTGCTCAATTAACCACAAGTTCTATTTTATAGGAAAAAACTAGTGTCATGCCCCAAAACTGAGGTGTGACGTGATTGGACTGATTGAAAAATAACTTTACTAAGCTGCCTGACAATAAGTAAGGCCACATAAATCAAACTTAATCTATCAATCCTGAAAGTGAATGCTAAAAATTAAACTGAAATCTATAATTCCGGGGTAAACATAACAAGAAAATACCTTTATAGAAAGCATGTAGCCAATTTAAGGTGGGAAAGCTTATAATGGACCAAACACTAATACTATAATCTAAACACGTAAGCCGATAACTAAACCCGTCAACCGATTCGGTTAAACCGGTTAAAACTGGTAACCGGACCGGTAAAACCGGAACCGGTTAACTGTTTAAAATTTTACCGGTTCAGTTTCAATATTTTTGAAATCGGAACCGGTTAAACCGGTAAAACCGGAACCGGACCGGTTAAACCGGTGAAATTAAAAAAAAAAATAGTCGTTGGGCCGCCTGTCCTGTCCGTTAATGGACTGTTGGCAACGGTCCATTTGCAAAAATGGCCGTTGCCAAACGGTCATTTTATTAATTTTTGGCCCCCATTTTTTTTTTAACACTTTAACCCATCCCCCACCCCTATATAAACCCTTCTTCATTTTCATTTTAATTCACACCAATTCACTCTTCTTCATCTTTCTCTCAAATCTCAATCTCTCAATTATAGTTACTTTGCAATAATTAGCCACAAAGTCTTATTATAGTTTCAACTTTCAATTATTAATTTTGCAATTATAATATTGTTGGTGGAGTTGGTGATTTTGCAACAATCCGAAGTAGCTTTGGTGGATTTGCAATTCTAGCCGCCTTCACTTTGTTGGAAATTAATCCGGCAATTTGGTACCTTCGTTCCAACTCTATCTTTATTTTTCGCAATTTAAATCTAGCAATTTAATTCGTTGTAATTTATTTTCTTGTGATTTATTTGATTGTGATTTAAATTAATTCTATTTAATAATGTCAAAGAGATTAAGACGTGGTGCCGGTAGTAGTAGTCGTATTGTTAGGGGTGCGCTTAATGAGGAAACATTTGTGGAAGAAACACCTAATTTAGGTATTGATGTTGGTGGAAATAATCCACTTTTAGGTCATGAGGCAATGCAACAACATTTTACCGACACTTTTAATGAAGACTTAGATGATGATGATGAAACACAACCCCCCGAAAATTCCATAAGAGATACATGTCCTGCACAATCACATACACAAGACAAACCGCCTAGAACTCGTAAGCCAACAGTTAAAGTTTGGAAATTTATGACTAAGAATAGGGAAAACCAATCAGCTACATGTAACATATGTGGACAAGTATTTAGTTTTAAGCAAGGAACTGGTAAGGATGGTGGAACGGGTACACTAAATGCTCATATGAGAACCAAACATATGGATATTTGGGGAGAACAAACGGGTTCAAATGTGGGGGGGGGGGGGGGGGGGAGGGGGGAGGGATTCAAATGACGATAGACCCACGAACCGGTAGAAATTTTAAGTATGACAAGAAAAAAGAGCGCGTAGAAATAGCTAAAATGATAGCTTATGATTGTTTACCATTTTCCTTTCCCTCGGGTTTGGGGTTTGTTACTTACATTCAACGTTGTTATAATCTGTTATTTGAGGGTATTCCTAGAAGTACTTGTAGAGCCGATGTTATAGATTTGTTTAAAAAATATAGATTTTATTTGCGCCATGTATTTAATTCTTTAAATTGTAATGTTTGTCTTACCGCTGATTTGGGTCTTAGTATTAACCATTTAGATTTTTTTACTATTACATGTCATTGGGTTGATGACAACTGGGTTATGCAAAAAAGAATTATAGCTTTTTTATATGACGAAGGAAAAGGTCGTCACGATAGAAATATTTTAGCCGATTCAATGTCTACTTGTATGAGATTTTTTAACATTTATAGAAAAACACTTTGTATTGCTTTAGATAATTCTTCTAATAATACAAAGGCGATAGGTCTTATAAAAAGAGAACTAAACCCTCCGCTAAGAAATATTTTTCATGTAAGATGTAGTTGTCACATTTTAAACTTAATTGTTAAAGATGGTCTTGTGCATTTTGATGATTCTATTCAAAAAGTTAGAGATGCGGTTGCGTTTCTTTTTTGTAATGCTAATAGGGGAAGAATTAGAGATTTTAAGAATGCTTGTGTGGAAAATAACTTTAGACCTAAGAAAATTCAAGTAGAAATTGAGACTAGGTGGAACTACACTTACATTATGCTACAACAAGCATATGCGTATAGGATTCCCATACAACAAGTTCACAACAAATATAATACTGATAGTGATGATTGGTTAAATTATTCGCATTGGGAAGATGTTAAAGAATGTGTTGAACTCTTAGAAATTTTTTATAATGCAACTCTTGCTTTTTCTAGACAATTCTATCCCACGGTAACCGAAATTTTAGCCTATTTAGCGGAAATAGCTAGAGTTTTACAAGAGTATAAATATAAACCCGATTATCAAGTGGCTATTTTTGAAATGACAATCAAATTTAAGAAGTATTTTTTTTCCATCCCAACTTTATTTATATTGGGTTCGCTTTTAAATTCTTGTTTAAAACTGTCTTATACTAAAAATTTGGTTAGTCAAATTTATACATTTTTAGAAATTGAAGAGGGAGTTCAACCATCTTTAGCTGAAGCCGAACTCGCTATTGATGATGAGTTTAGAAAAGTTTTTACTCATTATTCTAGTTTGGAAGAATGTGCTACACCCGTTGCTCCACGCCCTACTACTTCTCAAAGTAGCAAAAAGGGCTTGTCGGGTTTAAAAGTTTTACATTCACAACCAACTTCTTCTTCTACTGCAAACTTTGATGAATATAACTTTTATTTGATGCAGCCAAATGTGGATATCAAGGAACTGGATGACTTGGACGTCTTAGCATGGTGGAAGAAGTACAAGGCAAGTTATCCGGTACTTTCAAGAATGGCTTGAGATATCCTTACGGTTCAAGTATCAACCGTGGCTTCGGAGAGCGCATTTAGCCAAGGAAGACAGCAAATTGGAGACCATAAACATTCATTATCCGGCTTTAGCTTGCAAGTACTAGTGTGCATTCGCGATTGGATTAGATCGGAGCGACGCAACCAAAACTTAGAAGCGAAGGAAGGCGAAGAGGAAGAAATTGAAGATTTGATAGCTAGTGGACCGGACCAAATGGAAGACTTTGAAGATATTTCCATGACCGAATATGATGTGGGGGAAATTAACGAAATGGTTAAAAATTGGTGATTTTATTATTCTACTATTTTTATACAACTCATGTATTATTTGCAAGTTAAAAAAAGTTACAACTTGCAAATAAATGTTATCCAAGAATGAATAAAATATATGGCTCATTGAGCTTTCTTCTATTTACTTGTGTTCATATTTTTACTTTTATTAAGTTAGGAATATACCTAAAATATACTAAGAATATACTTATAATATACATCTACTTAAATTAAAAATTAGAAAGTTATATACTTGAAAAATAACTAAAATATATTAAGAATATATATATATATATATATATATATATATATATAAAAGTTATACATATATATAAGTTATATAGTATATACTTAAACATATATATATATATATTAAGTTATACATATATATAAGTTATATAGTATATACTTAAACATATATATATATATTAAGTTATACATATATATAAGTATATATAGTATATAACTTAAACATATATCTATATATATATATATATATATATATATATATATATATATATATATATATATATATATATATATATATAAGTTATATAACATAAGTATATTGATATATATATACGTATATTCTTACTATATTTTCGGTATATGTAGTATAACACTATAACTTAAGCATATAACTTAATATATATATGTATACGAAAAGCACTATTCTGTATTGCTGACTTGCTGTTAGCCTGTTAGTCAGTAAATATTTAAACATTAATTATAAACTTGTATAACATATGTAAATATACCTACAATATACTAGTAAATACTATAATATATATATATATAATACAAAAAACAAAAAAAAAGGTTTTAACGACTTTGAACCGGACCGGTTCCGGTTTGGGATTTCAAACCGGTAAACCGGTTAAGCGGTTCCGTTTTTTTAACCGGAAACCGGCCGGTTCCGGTTAACCTTTGAAATTTGAATAACCCACATGATTTAAGTAATTAGCTACCTATCCTTTTTTACTTTTGATTTTTGTAAACAAGGCATAATTTCCCTTAAATGTTTAAATTATGTTAATTACTTAATTAATTAAGTGATTGCAAAATTGAGCTTTTATATATTTGCCTTGGCCATAATTAATTTAGTCAACCCATAATTTAAGGAAATTAGAATTATTTTGTAAAACCAGCCTATTAGCATTTGTTTTAAAATGATTAAATTTAATTTTAAAAAATTAATTAAAAAGGCCATAATTAAAATAATTATGCTATGATAATTAATCAAGGCCATTTTTTTTTTTGTAATTTGATCGATTTTTAAAATTATTTGTTTTGAGCATTAGACATACCCCATGTATACACCAAAGTATACATATATATGGAAGAGTCCTTTATCTTTTGTGAAAAGGACATGATAGTATATGACAGAACCTTTAGCAACCAGTTAAGTTAGGTTTATGATTTGGCCCCTATGTAGATTCTGTGTGTATTATTATGATTTCAACCTGTGTTTTGAAAAGTGGTATGTTCCTCCCTTTCACCCCACGTCCTAATAAGTGCCTCTTTTAAAAGGTAAGAAAGTCAATGGTCTTGTGTTTAGTCAAGATAGCATGTAGGCTGATGGGGGGTATATTTGACCCTTCTTCTCTGTGATTCTTTAAAAATTAAATCATGCTTTCTTTCCCTTTCCTTCTTTGAACTGAGCCATGAGTCGATTAATCTAAAAGTCCAGCAACAGATAAAGTTGTCCTATTCTAGTTATGTTTGAATGAAGCTGTTTTCCTCCTGTGCAACATATAAAGTTAGAAATATGTGATACTTATTCAATTTTAAAGAAAAGATGATGATTAAGGATAAGGTTATAGCTAAGATTAAGTGCATCCCTTAAGTTAATTTAAACTTTCCTGCAAATAAGATAGAATCAAGAGTAAAGGTTAGGACACCTAGAATAAAAATGTGGAATCCTTGTGCATTTTGAGACTTTGACCTTCCTACTTGCTTAAGTCATGTAAAGGGGTGTAACTGATTGTGTCTAAGATTTATATACCCTATATGGGAGCATGATAGTTTAAAGGGTTCTGGGCAGTTAGCTCTATAAACAATCCTAGCTTGGTTTCCATCATTGCTTATGTCTTGAATTGGATTCTGTGAAAAAATAACATGATATCACACCAATAAAGGACCTCGGTTTGTACCTGCTTGGCTTTGGCGATGCTATAGCTATTAAGATTATAATTTGTATCTACCTGTTTATTTTTGCCTTCACAAGAGGAATCATTTAGATTTGGAATATAATGTCTTGAAGATAACAAAGTATTCACTTGAATTGTCCATAAAATGTCTAAACCATTTGAGAGTTATGCTTAGATAGTTACAAGTATACTTTATGCATACTAAACCTGTTATGATGACATTGTGTTTAGATAATGATTTTCCCTTTGTGTTCTTATACTTTATCACATCTGCCTGATTCCATCTTATTCAGAACTGCATTTGACTGATCTGTTGTGGTTTGTTTGGTTTAAGTTTAGTTTAGGCTATGTTGTGGCCATATAGATCACCTTCATTTTCATGCTCAAGTCATGTTTTTCTCTACTGGTCTCATTTAGAGCCTGTTTGGAAAGCCACCTGGTAATTGAAATTGGTGTAATTACTACCCTAGTAATTACACAGCCTAGTAATTACACAGTATTGTAATTACTATGACCTGTTTGTTTGTCATAATGTAATTACAGTGTAATTACAAGTGCGCTGTTTGGTTGCACAAGTGTAATTACACAATTAGTTTAATTTAAAAATAAAATTTAATTATATTAAATTTAAAATTAATATTTAAAAAATATGTGCCTTTATATGATATTAAATTAGTTATTTAATAATACATTGTTTCTTGAAAATATGTTAATTAATAATCATATATTTGTAACTAATATTGTAAAAAATAATTGATATATAATTTTAAAATTAATAATATTTTAATTTTAATTGATTATAAAATTTAAAAGCATACCTTTTTTTGTGAGAACATCATGAGATTGGATGTTTGACAAAAAAAGAATATTTATAAATATAATGCCATAACACTATTCAAATGTTTGACAATAATTCTATTAGCTGTGAGTGAAAAATAAACAACATACAATGTGAAAATAAAAAACCAATAGTACTAATGCAAATATTGTTAAAATTAAAAATATAACCTAAATTCAAAATCCAAAAGAATTTTTTTTAACATAATACTCTTAAGTCAAATTGCAACGTTACATAAGTAAGTTTCAATGTAATATAAGTAAATACTCCTTTAATTCAAAAGAAAGGGAAAATATAAGTCTATAACCTCATTCACAACTAAATTCTACTTTAATAAAATCACTTATTATATGTCAAATTTGTTAATGACTCATTCTTTCTAATATTAAGAGATGTAGTTTAAAAAATTAGAATATTAACACGGTTAATGAATAAAATAAAAAATAAAAAAATATGAGCAATTACATGGAGCCACAAGAAGTAAAGGTTGGGAATGAGAAGAAAGGAAATGAAATATGAATTCTATAAAAAGAAAATATATTTTAAAAATACAAATAATTAAAAAGTAAAAAGAAAAAAGAAATTAAATAATAGAAATAAAAAATAAATTAGAAAAGAAAAGAAATTAAAATAAAATAAAAAATAAATTAAATAATAGAAATAAAAAAGAAAAGAAATTAAAATTAAAAAGAAATAGGCTAAAAAATAACCCTGTAATTACAAGGTGTAATTACACACAATTCTCAGCCCTCCCTTAAGAATTGGAGAGTGTAATTACACCATCTCAATTACACCCAATTCCCACCTAACTGTGTAATTATCTGGTCAAACAAACAGGCCAAACTGTGTAATTACACTCAATTACACCCAATTTCAATTACCTGGGTGGCTTTCCAAACAGGCCCTTATTCTTGTTGGCTGATAAGTTGTTCCATACACCTACATATTAGGCATATCTTATTTATTCTGAACCATGTGTGGGTGTATGTGAGTCTGTGTCTTCCCTATTTGTTGGTTGAGAGGCAGTTTAGGTAAAGAGGAGTCTAGTTTGAACCCTTCCTTGGTGACCAGCCATGCTGGAGGTCCATGAAACCTCTTGAAACGTGTGCGGCATCAAGATTAAAGAGGGGGGGGGGGTAATGATTTGGCCTTCCACCACCTAGTTTGGGATGTTGAGTTTGAGGACAGGGAAACACATATGCCTCACATGGTCTCTTGAATAAATATGATATATTGTTTATATATATTGCATGTTAATGTATAGAATGGGATTTATAAAACAGTAGTATACTTTGTATATTATGTGTACATAAATTATGTGTGATAGGAAGAGTAAATATAAATTAATAGGGGTCTTTTGTAGTTTCCCCTCTCTACTGCATGGTCATTCAGGCCGAGGTCCAGCCACCTTATTGGGCTAAAAGCCCAATTGAGAAAATTTCCTTCAATTGTCTTTGGGTCCAAAAGGAAGAAAGGGAAGCTAATATAATTGAAGGCCCAATCATGGGTAAAAATGATATGAAGGCCCAGCCATGGGTGAAATGGGTTGGGGTTTGGTATACCCCACTTTATTTTATTCTATTCCATCGTATTTCTGCTATCATTGGCTTGATTGTATTGTGCTTGTTATTTGTAAACCCATAAATATTATTGGAACCTTTACTATGAATTAGGCATCTTAGGAAAACGGTACATGTGCCATTTAGATTGGCTTTAGCACCTGAAAAACCTTTTTTTAGACCTTGAAAATGCGTAGTGATTTTTAAAGATTTAAAAATGGGAGGCAACTGCTATTGTTTCAATAAGTAATAAATTGAAAAGATTTTAGGAATGCAAAAATGGTATAGCAGAGTGCGAAAATTTAGAGGATAAATAGATTAGGCAAAAAGGCTTCTTTCTTAAAAAATTATTGAAAGCGCGTCTTTTCTAGTTTTTGGGTTTGGTAAAAAGTTTTGATATTTCTGGGCCATAGCTCACTTATATTTTTCTCAAGAAAACGAATGCTCATTGATTTTTTTTTTTTTGGGCTAGAGCCCATTCGGTCTGGTATTTTAAAACAAATGATGAAGGTCACTTTTGGACTACAATTCCATTTGATTTTACATAAATCTGTGGTCAATGAACGTGGCTAAGGCCTATATTTTTAAATTGTTAGAAATAGGGCGTGTTTAGGCTAGAGCCCATACAACTTGGTTTTTTTTTTTTTTTTTTAAAGAAAACCCAACTAAAATTGCTTCTTGGGGTTAAAACCCACTTGGTCTTTTTTATGTAATAAATCACGGTTAGTATTTTTTTGGGCTAAGGCCCATGATCTCAAAGAATAAGAAAAGCATTTTTTCTAAAAACAGAACTGATTTTGAAATGCTCTTATTTCTTAAATAAAATTGGGACTTTGTTATAAAATAGATATATGTAGCAAGTAAGTTTTAAGGGAGCATATGCAAGATTTTAGACCATGAGTACTGTTCATTTTTCTCCTAAAAATCAATCACGCAAAACATATAAAGAGTTCTTTTCTTGAAAAATCAAAACAGTCCAAATTACGCCTAATTATAAAAAATTTAGGTAAGGATATTCTGAAAGTATATTAAGAGGATTAACCCAGTACATGCGTAATAAAGCATGAATAAAACTTGGTCACCCAAATCCAAAAATAAATGAACTTTCTATCTATTCCTATAGGAAAAACTACTACCCTTATATATAAAAGGAACTAATTATACCCGGATATCATAAATCCGTACCTAAATACCCTATATATAAAGGAAATATATTCAACTCTTTTTAAAAAAATGATATGCAACATGACAAATAAACTCTAAATAAACAGTTCATGCAAATACTCACACATTGAAATTCGAAGATCAACCATATAGTACGGATCCTTAATACTAGGGTGCCTAACACTTTCTTTAGGGGATCACCAGAACCCTTACCTAAAACTTTAAATTAAGAAGGACTTTTCACGGTGTATGAATAAACCTTCAAAATTGGTTCTCCTAATTTTCTAAAAATTAGGTAGCGACTCTTTTAAAGCAAAGTCCGAAAAAGCACCAACGAGTTCAAAGTAGCTTTTCCAAGCGCTAACCCTGCCCGCGAAAATGCGAACCGTAACAAGTGTGTGGGTATCTAACCTTGGACGTCATAGCACTCACGCAAAGGGAGGTCGGCTAGCTCTCCCATCTGAATTTGATCACATTAATACATTAATGAATGCTGAAACAAACAACAAACCTAGTGTGACCTCACAAGTGGGGTCTAGGAAGGATAGGATGTACGCAGACCTTAGTTCTACCTTTGTGATATAGGGAGGTTGTTTTCAGTAGACCCTCGGCTCAGAGAAAGAACATGGTGCAGTAATGTTAGAAAAGAGAAAGCAAAATAACAAGATACAAAAATACTAGTGACAGTAGATGGTAATTGTAACACCCCGTAAACTTGAACTAGGTGTGAATTTGTAAAAATATAGTTCTAAGATGATATTATATCTATATGAAACCATTCTTGATTAATTCGGGTGGAATATAGTCATTTTGAAGCCAAACCAACTAGTGAAGTTCTTAAGGCCTTTTAAATTCGCCTAAGTTTTGATAGGTCTGTCTTCTGGGTGATTTTCATGAAAATGTATTTCGAATTTGGAAAACCTTCCTTGATGAAAGTTTTATATATTTGAAATATCTTTCCAATGGTAGGTCGCCCAGCCCAAGCAAAGTTACGTATAATAAGTTATGTTTATTTTACCGAACACTGTGCAGAACCGACACTCGTCGCTTTTTCAGGTGCGTGGGGGCGCGTGCGATGGCCTCGCATCGCGGGCCGATTGCGCAAGTCTGAGTATTGAGCTGCAAAACATCGCGCAATGGCCCTACATCGCGGACCCATCGCGTAACAGGTCGGGTTCAGGTCAAAAAGTCGGGTTTACGCGTTTTAAGTTATATTTAAGAATTGGGGTTTATTTCTCCAACACCCCATTCACGAAAAAATACCCTAAAGTCAGGAAGAACAAGTCCCAAGCCTCAAGAACCCTACAAGGTAAGTTTTATCATGATTCTAGGTTGAATTCAAGTTCCTAATCCCTTTCTAACATCAAACCCATGATCCTTAACATGATTTTGTGACCAAAACCTAGGGTTTGCAACATGATTCTTCCCAAAGCGATTAAAGCTATGGTTTGGGTGTTTTTCATTAGGAAAGTGATTTGTTAAACCTTGTTTAACAAATTAAGGTATGTCTCTTTTGAACATACTCTTTCTATCGGTTTTTACGAACTCTTTGGTTGTGATTTGTATGTCTCTTTTGAAAATCTTTTTTGTCTATGAAGGTGATTTGTATGTCTCTATTTTGAAAACTTATTTTGAATGAAAACCACTTTTGAAACTATTGTTGGAAGTATAAATTTTATTCAAGATTCTTTAATGAATGAAAGGAAAAGTAATTCTTTTCATGGTTCTTGAACTCCAATTCATATCTAAATGGTGGTTAATGTGTGTGAGGAGACAAACCCACATTAAACCTAGATTGTAGCAAACCCTATATATGTATATGATACTATGAATTTTTTCCTCTATAAGAGATGCTAAATAATGAAGGATAACGATTGGTAATGATATTAGAATTCTCTTGATGGATGATTTAATTAGTTACTTGAAAGGTTGTTGACTCATAAAAGTATGTTACCATGAATTGTGGAAATTGAAACTTGTTTAAAGAAGTGAAACATTTTCAAGCCATTATTTGAAATGATTTATCTTTACGATATGACATAATGAACCTTAATGGTAAATGGTGATGTGACTACCTTAAGATGAATTGTAATTCGGCTTTTATGCTATGAACTCTGTTGATGTGATTTTTCCTAGCCATTCGAGAGGATGAGTGGTCACCTAGGATTTCATATTCCGGTGTATTTATGCCTAGCCATTCAGGAGGATGAGTGGTCACCGAGGATTTCATATTCCGGTGTATATATGCCTAGCTACTCGGGAGGAAGGGTAGTCACTATGGATCCTTGTGTGGTAATTGCCTAGCCATTCGGGAGGAAGAGTGGCCACTACCGGATTCGCTACCCGGGGTGTGATTCAAGCCTAGCTATTCGGGGGGGAGGATAGCCACCGCTGGGTTCTCTACTCGGGGTGTGATGTATGCCTAGCTATTCGGGAGGAAGGATATCCACCGCGTACTACATAGTCCGGTGTGATTTATGTCTAGCTATTCGGGAGGAAGGATAGCCACCGCGTACTACATAGTTCGGTGTGATTTATGCCTAGCTATTCGGGAGGAAGAATAGCCACCGCGTACTACATAGTCCGGTGTGATTTATGCCTAGATATTCGGAAGGAAGGATAGCAACTGAGAATTATATGTTCTGGTGTGATGCGCTATGCGCGATATGATTGATTCTTGGGTCTGTATTGGCATGTGTGATATTATTATTCTCTTATGGAACTTTTGTTGACAATCATGATCGATTTAAAAGGCATAATTGAAGTTATAAATTGACAAAAGGCTTTATAAATGGGTTTTGATACTTATTATTGAGATACACATGCTGAATACCTGTTTTTATATTGATTAATGGATTTGTAGACTGTTTAACAAATGATATTAAGAATCATAAAGTGGAATGACTGTTTTTATACTATCTTTTCAGAACTGATTTCTTTATGTATTATTATATTTTATTTTTATAATACTTGTTGTCCCCGAGGCACTCACTGAGTACAAAAGTACTCAGGCATACCATTGTTGTTTTTGATGATATGTTAGGAAACGGAGAAGAGCAGGTTCGTGATACTCTCGACGCTTAGGAGAACTTGCTGCTGTTGTTGATTTGGTGAGCCCATATCCTCGTTCGTGGGACACTTTCTGTTTCATTTATTATTCTAGATTTCCGGGCTGCGTCCCGAAGTTAGACGATTGTTATGTCTCTTAGAAGCTCCATAGATAGTTATTAGAATTGTGGGTAGATTGTCAAAGTCTCGTATGACTTAATGGGTGTTTGCCACGTTTATGACTATTACTTATAAAGACTTCCGCTGATTTAATTCATGTATTCATGATTTGTTACATTTAATTTATAAATTGTTGGAGGCGAATGTTGAACCTGGCGGGTTCAAGTATTATTATTGTTTTTTTTTAGGTTCTTCCGATGTTGTTCATGACGTCGGATGCCGGTCACGTCTAGGGTGGGTTTTGGGGCGTGACAGTAATAAACATCAAGGAATGGGAAACCATGCTGAATATTACTACTAAAGGATAAATAGGAGACGAGGGGACTCATGCCTTCCCTCGCCACACAGAAGGCCACAATATTTACTAACCTATAAACCTTCTACCCTAATTCTCGACCTCCATACCTTCCTATATAGGGTCATGTCCTCAGTTAGCTCAAGTTGTGCTATGTTCTACCTAATCACCTCCCCTAAGTTATTTTTCAGCATACCTCTACCTCTCCTAACTCCTGCTATAGCCAACTTCTCACACCTCTTTGCCTACACATCCTCGTACCTCCTCTTCACATGTCCGAACCATGTCATGCTCGCTTCCTTCATCTTGTCTGTCACTGATGCCACTCTCACCTTGTCTTTAGTAACTACATTCCTAATCATTTCTCTCTGAGTATGCTCACATATCCATCTGAGCATTCTCATCTCCGCTACCTTTATTTTTGAACGTGTGCATGCTTAATTGGTATGCATTCTGCCCCATACAACAATGCTTGTCTAACCAACACCTTCATATTGTACAACACCCCTGATACAAGCCTTCATGCCATCCACCCCGCTCCAATATGATGCGCAACATCATCGTCAATTTCCCTGTCTCCCTGGATTACGGACCCCAGATACATGAAGCTTCCTCGCTTGGATATAACTTGTTCCTCTATATTCACTTCTATCTATGACTCATGCTCTACGTCACTGAACTCGCACTCTAGGTACTCCGTTTTAGTCCTGATTAACCTAAAATTTTTAGACTCTAACGCCTTTCTCCAAACTTCAAGCCTATTTTTATGTAACATTCCGAAAATATAGATTAAGTGTGAATGTTTAAAAATTGGTATTAAGGTGACATTTTAGCTATATGAATCCCATCGAGACGAATACGGGTGAAATATAGTCGTTTTGAAGTTAAACCAAATACTAAAGTCCGTAAGAGTTTTTAAATCCATTTAAGTCTGAGGTACGTTGCACTTATGCCCAGTTGTTAGGTAGTTACATTAGCAATTTGAGAAAACTCAAGACATAAAATTTGTAGGTTTTTGAAATAACTTTCCAACCATATATTATGGAGCTCAATCGGAGCTCTGTGCTAGGAGTTAGAACCGTTTTACTGGGCACTACACAGTCTACGCTATCAGCTGCGCAAAGTGGGTTCAAGTGTGAGATCGTGCATCGGAGGTAGTGTTACTACCTTGGCTGCATGATTGGGCCTCCAGCTGCACGGCTGCGCACCGAGAACGACACCTTAAAAGCCTAACTTCATTATAACCCTTCCTCACTTCTTTTTGGCCGACTTTTTAGAGGAAAAGAACCCTAAGGACCTCTCTCAAACTCTAAGTTATGTTATTTCTCAAATCCCATTGGTTTTACATCAAATTAATCCTAGTTCATCCTTCAAAATCATAGATTCTTGAAAACAGAAGAAAGAAAAGTTGAAAGAGACTTTGGGAAACTTCTTAAAGGTATGTTCTATGATTCTTGATGAGATTATTGAGAGGGATGAGACTAGTGTAAGTGTAGCAAATCATTTGGTTGTTATAGCACTTTTGACTCATTTACCACCATTGACCCTTTTTCGAGCCTTATTGGTATGATTTTGACCTGCGGGAGTGGTTGGTACTGTTCCCGAGGTGATCGAGCGAGATTCATGATGTCGTTTGTGAAATAGAGCCTTAAAGTAAAAAATGTGCAACCAATAGTTGACTTTTGGGTAAGCAGGCTTTTTCAAAAATCCTTCGATTTCAAGAGATTCGGATGGTCGATTGTGACTTGGTGGGGTGATCAGTTCGGTTCCCAAGGCACTTGGGAGCGTTTTGAGTTATTGGTTGGAAATTTAGTATTTGGCCATTGGTTGTTGGCCTAATGAAACAGACCTCTGTTGGGAATTTCGAGATCGCGAGTAAGTCCGTAGCGTGTTTTTATGTGTGACTGCACTGTCCGATTTGTGTCTGTGAGGTCTCAGGTGATTATCGAATTTTTGTAATAGGTTTGTCAAAAACCAGAGTTTTCTGATGTCTGGGGTCCGCCGTAGCGGCACCAGATCCGTCGTAGCAAACCCACCACAACGAGGGCCATGTCCGATATAGCGTGGCCGAGGATATGGAGACCATCCGCTATGGGGATGCGTGACA
The DNA here is from genome assembly GCF_019175385.1 of Lycium barbarum. Classification (NCBI taxonomy): domain Eukaryota; kingdom Viridiplantae; phylum Streptophyta; class Magnoliopsida; order Solanales; family Solanaceae; genus Lycium; species Lycium barbarum. The sequence goes on from NC_083340.1 coordinate 4,797,512, forward strand.
GCAAGAGAGGTACCATCGTGGCGGGCCTGCTGTAGCGGACAGTTCACCCGCTGCAGTGAATGATCGGACTAGAATCTTATTTAATGCTTAGTTGGAATCCTTCATTTTCTATCACTTCATTTATTGTTTCTAAGCATCCTTTGAGGCGATTTGGAGAGTTCTTTGCTGATTTCTCTTGTGGGTAAGTTCCCTAATCTTAAATCCATTCCTTTATCTTTTCCTAAGCTTTAATCCATGCTAGAATCTCTATAGAACTTAAGAGGAAAGATGGGTTTTCGATGTCTATTTCATCATTTGAGTTAAAGTCTTCCTAAATGAGAATTGTTGATAGATTTGACTAATCTAAGTATGGAATTTAATGATTTAGTAATTAATAGTCTTGAATCTTCCATTGTTGTTGATGAAATTAAAGGTTTGAAAGTTAAGGTTTATACCCAAGTTGGGGGTTTTGACTTGAATGATGTATCTGACCTATTCTTGAGTTAATCTAGCAATTGAATAGTAGAATTGAACTTCTAGAATGTTGGGTCACCGATTTCACTTTCGAAATACCCGTTTTACACATGTGGGACTATTTTCCCTTTTTCATAGTTGATTTTTGATTCGAAAGATAGCCTAGCAATATAGGTATTGTTCTTCCTATTTTCTAACTTAGAATTCGATTATGGTTAGACTTTGAGTATTTTGTGGCTCTCCGCAAAGGCAAGGAAAATGTGAGATTATTCGTGGCTCCCGCTCGGCTACTAGGTAGGCTACGACTTACCTTATGTTTAGACTACAGTTAAAGAAGCCTATGTAGAGTTAGTGATTGTTGGAGAAAGCATATACGCATTCGGGTATGAAGTTGAAATGGATTACTTAGGTTGGTATTGTTATTTTATTGTAATACTAGACTTGATGTTGAGTTGCCTTATTGTGATTATGAAACTGTATCTCTCATTTATTGGGTATTGTCTTGTAAAGAGGAAGAAATTGATTTATTCGTGATATTGTGATACGTGTCCATATGGAACACAATTGATATTAATAGATTCTCATGATATGTGTCCACATGTGGCACCATTGATATTGATAGATTCTTATTGGCATTGATTTCATTCATGCATTCGTACTCACACATTTGAATCGGATTGCGCGTTGCAACATATATTATACTTATATTGGATCGGGTTGCGCGACACAACATATATTGGATCCCAACATATATATATATATGGATCGGGTTGTGAGCCGCAACAGGTACATGGACTTCGCGGGTCCCCCATGGGTCATGACTATTGAGGCGTGGATGTATTCCCCCCTAAGCGTGTGTGTATCATTGCATTGCATATGTATTCATCATTATCATCTTATTTGCATATATTGATCGGATTCATGGATTGTACTTATGGTTGTGGTCATTCTGAGGAATTGTGGGAAACTTGGCAGACTTGTGTTTATGTGCTTTACCATAGGCTGTGATTCGGTTATTGATCTTTTTGTACTTGTGATACTACTCTTGGACTGTGTTGAGTGATACTGATTGTGAGCATGTTTATCTTTCAGTCTCTTCCTTTATATATGTTAGCTAACTGTTATCGGCCTATGATACCTACCAGTATATAGTGTTTGTACTGATAATACCTTGTTGCATTCTTTTATGAGTGCAGAGGACGTGACAGGGTCGATTTCCTCTTCTCGTGGCTGATTCCTAAGGCTTTGCTGACGAGCATCCAGGGTGAGCCCATGGACGGATCCGCAGCTCGGATGCCTCTTCTGATTTACTTGTCTTACTTTGATGTTCCGAGACAGTATTCCATTTTCAGACTATGTATTCATATTAAACTTTTAGTAATATAGTAGTGGCTCTTTTATGACCCTAGACGAGATTTCTTGGGATTATTTGTATTATTTCTGCATGTATTTACTTATCTATTCAAGATATACTATTTGTGTCGATGGTTGGGTTTATATTTTTTGTTGATTTAAATTGTGATGAGGGACGAGTTCTCCTACTAGGTGAAAAAAAATAGGTGCCCGCACGTTCCCCCATTTGGGACATGAAAGTAAGGTATTTGAAACATTAAGAATCCATGGGGGATTCAAGAACACGTTTTGGACACAAAAAGCCCTAGTTTTCGGATAAGGGTAGGAACTCTTAGAATTTGATTAAAGTTCTGGACTTTATCATTATTAATCATTGTAGTGTGATTGTTGAACCTCAGAAAGGCCTTTTTGGTAGCGTTATAGCAGGAATCAAGGTATATCTCTTTTTCGAACATACTTTTCAAATGTTAAAGTGGTTCTTTGGCAAGGTTTGTGTGCGTGAGGGACAAACCCGCATTAAACCTTTATGTGTATTATATGTATATATATATACACACACACACACACACATGATTTTCCCTTATTAAAGGATGCTTGAAATTGAAATATAATTAGGGGTGTCAAATGGGCGGGTTGGGCTGAAATTGACCCAATAAAAATGGGCTGAGGTAATAAATTGATTGGGCTAACATTGGCCTAAAAGTTATTTGGGCTGAATTGGGTTGGGCTGAAATGGACTAAAAATGGGTTGGGTCATGACCCGCTCAACTTGACTCAGTTTTTTTGAAGGGTGTATTTTCTTGAAAAATATTTTTTTTGGAAAATATGTTCTAGAAATACATTTTTCGCGAAAATTATTTTCCTGAAAATTATTTTTAAGAATTTTTCGTGGAAAATATTTTTTAAGAAAACAATTTTCATGGTAAATATTTTTCGAGAAAAACATTTTTCGTGAAAAATATTTCCCTTCATATTGAACACACCACAAACTTATAAGATACATGATACAAGAAAAGTGTATATATTAAACAAATAAACTAAATCTCAAGCAATAAATCCAAATTTAAGTAAATCTTAAAAATGGGCTAGAATTGAGCTAGTATTGGGCTAAGTTAGAGATCACTTTAAAATAAGCTATGTTGGATTGGGCTGAAATCAGTCCAATATAAAATTATCTTGAGCCAACCCATAAAAATTTCAGCGGGTTAGGCGGGTCATCACCTTTTGGGCCAAATTTGACACCCCTAAATATAAAGCTTAGATCCTTGAACATGAATTACCCCATCAGGGATGCTTAAACTTGATTTCGAAAAGCTTGGATATTTCATGTGTTTTTCTCTATGAACGGATTGTGTTGAACTTGAACTCATTTAATGACTTTAAGTTGGTTTATAAACCCATTAATGATTTGATGTAACCCTGCTAACGGGATGATGAACATAGCCCATAATGAGTTATTCAGATTATATGCCACGATAGTGATTTGGCTATTTTGTCATGATTTCTGTTGTTTGTGTTTGGCCTAACTATTCGGGAGGAAGGATAGTCACTATGGATCCTAGTGTGGTTTGCCTAGCCATTCAGGAGGAAAAATGGTCATCAAGGGTTCATAATCCTGATGTGTTTTTGCCTACCTATTTGGGAGGAAGGATAACCATCGAGGGTGACCAACCCCGATATGGTGCTTCTATGCGGGTTTAGGGAACCTTAAGTGGTCATCCCTTCGCTTTATTGGTTTGTCCTGTATGAGCATGATTTTGATTGTTCATCAGTGATTTGATGATAATCTTGAGTTCATAAATGGAAGACGAAATTCTGATAAAATGACATAGTGGATTGAAGGTGATTTATTTCGGTTGTAACGGTTTCTACTAATGACCTATTTTACCTTTGGATTTCGAACTGCTTTAGCTACATTGTTTACTGCTTTATATTATATTATTTTACATTAACTATTATTTCGGAGACACTCACTGAGTACCCAGTACGCAGGCATACCATTGTTGTTTTTTATGGTGTGTTAGGTAACGTCGAGGAGCAAGTTCCTTATACGCATGCGAACTAGGAGAGCTTGCTACTTTCAGTCTTTTGGTGCGCCCACACTTTGTTCGTGGGGCACCCTCTATCTTTACTATTGCTTTTATTTTCCAGGTTGCATCATAAAGTTAGACTATTTCTTTTATCTTATTAGAGGTTCCATAGATAGTTGTTGGTTTTGTGGGTAGTTGTGAAGTTGTTGTTCGACTCTCATTGGTGTTGCTACACTTATTTATTATAGACTTCCGCTGACTTTATTTCGTTAATTGTGATCATGATCTTTACTTAGTTATTTATAACGTGTCTAATCAAATAATGAAAGACTTTTTAAAGGGACTGGACGTTTAATTATTTATAAAGTGCTTCCGGTATTGTTCATAGCATCGGATACTTGTTACGCCAAGAGTCGGGTTTGGGACGTGACACTTTACTCCACCGCGCATCTCATTGATCAAAACTATGTACTCCACCACGTGTCTCATCGATCAAAACTATGTTATCTGCGAATAACATACACCACAGCACCTCACCTTGAATATGTCGTGTCAATTCATCCATCACTAAGGAAAATATGTATGAGCTATGAGCTAATCCCTGATGCAACCCCATTCGTCCATCTATCTTTACTCCGTATTCTTACTGTCTCGACTTTTTGGAGTGTAATTCTAATAAAGAATGCTATAGCTTTTTCTTCTTGAGTACTCGATACTCTGTTAGTGGAATTTATTTTACCTTATTAGAAGGAAAAAAAAACATTTTCCATACATCAGTCATGTATCAAAACTCTTTCTAATGTTTGTCCAAAATATAATAAATTCATGTATCATTTATCAGGGATAATGCTGGGCTCGTGCTAACCAAGGGCCTTGCTTATCTAGTATACATATAAATTTTCTGCACTATTATCTTCAAATTTAATGACCAAACAAAATTACATTGCCACCCCTCTAGCCTTTTCTTAATTAAGACACCAAGGCATATCTGTTGGGATCGAACTAACAGGGCGTCATGCGGAAGCTAACAATTGCAAATCTTGACGGCGGTAAATCAGATGACAAAGAAAACTATACTAAAAAAGAAGCATAATATATTAATATGGTTTAGCCAACTGGCCTACATATTAAATCAAAAACTAATATAAAAGAATGATGAAAACTATTGAGAGAGTAATCTCCTCCTAAACAAAACACTCTTCAACGACTACATTGTGGATGTTATTGTGTTATGTATAAGAAGAAATAATGTTCTATTTATAGAAGTTCAAAATTTCTCTTCCAAGAAAATGATAGATATGGTTGAAACCTTTTCCACAAAGAAAACCCTTTTGAAGTAAAACACAATTATTATAGAATCTAAGAAATTCAGGGCAAACCCTAACAAATCTCCCCTTGGTCTGAATTTTCTGGCAAAATAATTTTGGTTTTTTTCTTCACATAATCTTCATCACTGCTTCTTGTCATGGTTAAAATTATTATAGTTTGAAAATTGTTTAAAAATATTTTTGCTTTATTATTAAAGATGCAGCAGCAGAGATGTTGAAACTATGGTTAAAAATTCATCTCCACATGTAGTACTCTAGATAAAATCTTCATTATCGTGATATTGGTTACAACTTGATTTGAACATGCCTTGAACCTCTCTTCAACCCGCTAAACCATTGGCTTGGGTACCACTTATTGGGGATCGAAATAAATGGGCCTCATGCGGAAGGTAACAATTGTAAACCTTGACGGCGATAAATCAGATGACAAAGAAAACCATGCTAAAAGAGATGCATAATATATTACTATGGTTTAGCCAAATGACCTACATATCAAATCAAAACCCAATATAAAAGAATGATGAAAACTATTGAGAAAATAATCTCTCCTAAACAAAACTCTCTTTAACGACTACATTATGGATGTTATTGTGTTATGTATAAGAAGAAATAATGTTCTATTTATAGAAGTTCAAAACCTCTCTTGCAAGAAAAGGATAGGTATGTTAGAATCTTTTTCCACAAAGAAAACCTTTTCCACCAAAAAAACCCTTTCGAAGTAAAACATAATTATTGTAGAATCCAGGAAATTCAGGGCAAACCCTAACAATATTACCTAGATATAACTTAATAAATCATCATATATACCTACATAATTCACTTAGATGTTGCTCACATATTAACATCAGATTTTATAGGATTTCAAGATAACTGGGGCTTTACAGCTATAACTTATGCCTGATGGTCAACATGAGCTTTTCCCTGTGAATTTTTTCAAGTTACGATCAGTTTTTAAAGACTTTGTTAAGCGGGGACATATATTACCGACCGGACACTTTTGGGACACCATGCGTCATTTTCTACCAGTTGATTACAACCAGGAAATTACACCCGATGACATTGAAAATGGATTATCCTAAATTTCTACCTCTGCTTATTTTATGGGAAAATCTTCAAGATTTAAAATTAATTGTGCTGTCTATGGGGAAAATTTTGTTAAACCTAAACTTTTTTTGGCACATCAAACAAACAGAATAAAAAATTCAAGACCACTCATTTTCAAAGTCATTCTTATAAATCGCCCGATTACAACCGGTACCATTGTTACACTACATCATATCTTCGATTTTCAAAGGTCTGTTTAGGAGGGTAACATTTTTCAAAAATCAATTGAGACACAAAGGGGGGTGAATTTGATATTTTAGGTGAAATTAAAGGGAGAAAATGTTTATCATTTTATTTTCGAATGACATAAAAATATCGACTAAAATTAAAAGCTCCTATCGAACTAACGTTCTTTTTATATTTATTTGCTTACACCAAACAAAAACCAACACCAAAAAAAAATGAAAAAGTTAGAGCATGTGACCTGCAGAATTTGTGACTAGCAAAAACTTCATACTATTTGTTTGGACATGGATCGGAAAGTAAATATTGTCATAGTAGTAATTAACATAATGTCACGAACCCACCAGGTCCTCCATAAAATACCATATGCTGATACTTTCCACCTCTCCAATGTGGTACATCCATAACACCATAGTGATTAGGATCTGTAACACGTACGTTCGATTTGTCTATATGTACCATCTGACCTTTATCATTTAAAACATTAAGTCTCCTACAATAAGAATCATAATAAGGATCTCCAACAGGAAAACAGCTAGATCCCATCGGATGTTTAGACACACCTGATGAACTATACGTTACTCCGCCCCACTCCACGTTATTAGCAAATCTTGTTAGCTTAGTGAAAATCTCTTGAGGCAAAGAACCAACTTGTTCGTTATTACATCATATAGAAGCCACCCGTTTCCATTGGCTAGATCTTTTTAAAAAAGAAATGTTATATTACTAGTATTTAGTACCTTTCAAATTGTAATAAGAACAAATGAATTATTAGAATATCAACTAAAGACTTCAAAAATAATTTTGTAAAACAAAATAGTTAAAGATGTACCAATTCGATGAACAATGTGATCTCCCATACTTTTTTATCTCCACGTTGTTGAATTATATCAAAACTCGCATCAATGGGGAACTTAGTATTAACTATGATAAAACCAGGGCAGAACGTATTGAAGCAATGTGTATTGCCAGCCTACAGTAAGCATGAACTCTTTCAATTGACGTAAATAGCTAGATCACTTTCACAAACACAAAACGAAAATCATTAAAGTACATTGAACAAAATACCTGAAAATGTATAAAAAATCTAGTCTTAATATCCCCGTATAGTGTTGGATCCACCTAAAAACATAACATAGAGTTATCAGGATTGAATGGGATCTCATGATAGAGTTCCTAACCTACATCTTAATTCTTACTCCATGTATCTCCCCTATTTTTCATTTTTCTATCCCCTAATCTACCTCTTAAAACTAAAAAGCAAATATCTATTGCAAGTAAACATAGAAGTAACTAAATTATCAATGAATAAATCGTTTAACTTAATCTCCAACCAGCTTGTAAAATGTCTGACCCTTTCTGGATTAACAATCACATGTAGTGTGTTGTTGACTTTCAATACGGGGATTCCATAAACTAGCTGACATTCCAGCTCCAGCAAATTTATTATTTGGATCATATGAAATTTGAACTATTGCAAGTTGAATATGAAAAATACAATATTTGTTAACTTATTATTATAGTTTTTAAAATTTGCCATTTATATTTGCCGACAATCCTATTTTCTTTTTGTCCTTTAGGTACAACTTATGACAAGCACCCACTAAGTTGGCTTAGTGCTATTAAAAACAAAATTGGGACCTAGGAGAAATTGTGAAAATGAGAGCCCAAGTGAGAATTCAATCCATGCATATGGTAAAACAAGTGAACCAGTCAACCAAAAGTCAATTCCAAAAAATCAGTTATTTAACTATTTCTACTTTTTCGGGGTTTCCATGCTCAAAATGGCAAATCAAAGACCACGGAAGCACAATTTGATATGCTACGCTAAAAAAAATCATTAAAAATACAAGAATAAATTGATGATACTGTAAACAAAAAACCATTTTTAATGTTGGTCATTGGATTGCCAAAAATTGCAAACGAGAAGGTGGTAAATAATTAATTATCCGTATATATGTACGTTCTTTCCCCTGCGAGGACATGTACCTCTTTCTTGGCTCACTATCATTGTTAATCTGTGTAGAAACAATAAAACACATGAATGATCGATTATTCTCGTCTTTTTTTTTTTCCAAAAGAATGACTTGGGGTAACATTATTCAATGTGGATTCAAACGCGATATCTTCTGGCGGTGGAATATGCCTTTGTCTGATAAGACCACCTTTAGTAACCCTTTTAATAGGAACAGTTCCAAAAGGGCAATTGTTTTCCTTTAACCATATATTTGATGAATTATTAGCTGTTGAGGTATCTGAATTTTGTAGCGTCCTAGCTAATGTAGGTTTCATCTGTCCATCAAAAACTTAAATTGTATGTATCAAAAATTCTAAATTATAATTTAAAAATGAAAATAATTAAAATGAAAAAAGTAGAGACATGCCTTGGAATGAAAATTGTGATTCTTTAAAGACGGATGGTCAAATGCAGGTTGTTTGTAGAAATCTACGCAATCGTATGTATCCCCATATTTCATCAGTGTACGAAACATCGTTAAAAAGTATTATTTGTTACACTAATTGGATGTCTTGCTACCCAATATGTGACTTTTGAATAGGTAAAAACTTTTACCCAATAGAAAAGTTTCAAGAGATTATAAACACCAGTCCATCTTTCACAAATTTATCCATGTTGATTAAATATCAAAATAGATTTTATCAAAGCAATTGTAATTTCGTTCTTAAATTTCCATTTTTTCTGGATAAAATGAAGTAAGAAACAATTATAAAAGTACAGTGACGTACAAAAATTATAATTTTCAAATAAAAGAAAATAGAATGGAGGATGGTTTCTTCTTCTAGAAAAGTAGTATTATATTATCACACTAATACAACACCCAAAACCCTTGTGAATACAATGATTTTCTGCCCAAATATATGCCTTAATTGTTTTGACTGCCGGGCTTGTTTAAAAGTTTCTGTTGCTTTTCCCACTCTAAATCCTCTAGTTTGGATAAGCTTTTTATTTCTCCTTGAACTCCATCATAACCCAAAAGAAGATATAATACCAGCGAAGTTTGTCGAACAATTCTTTGGCGAATCAACATAGTCTGTGGCCATTAAAATAATATATATAGGCATGACTACTTAATATCTATGCATGTACAAAAACAAAAGCTAATATTTAAAGAACAAAACTAATTAACATGACATTGAAGTACTAAACATCAATTGAACTCACTTTATTTACCAGATGTACGAGGATTGAAGAAGTTTTGATCACCTATCAATTTTTCTACTATGTTGAATATATATATGGGCATTATACATGATATTAAATTACTTTAATTTTTAAAACAAGGATTAACATAATCTAGGAGTGATGAATGTTGATTGTTCTCTTCCTTGTATAATCCAAAGACAATCTAGTATAGATTACCAATGAATTTGATCGAATCTACTATGGTCTACCCCAAAGGTGTTAGAATTATGGAAGCCCAACATGACACAGGCCCAACATGAAGTGTATTTCCCCAACATGAAGTGTATTTCTTTCTTTTAGTTTGTACTGGCCCAAGGTGGCTGATTTGTTACTTAAGTTTGTTAGTCCAACTAGTTTGTAGGCCCAATGTATATAAGGTGGAGATATTTTGTAATTACACGAATGATTCATCATTCTAATAAACGAGTCGGTTTATTTCGTCTTCTCTCTGATCCTCTCTAAAGGATCTACGGTTTTCTTATGAAATACTTCAATATTTCCTCGATCTGATCTTCAATTTCACACTATTTTTACATGGTATCAGAGCGAACCTGGTAGATCTCTTCATTCTCTACCTTCATATCGGAAAATTTTCTAGTTTGAAGGATTTTCAAGTTGTTCGAAGTCTCAATTTTGCATTTTTGAGATATTTCAGTGGAGTAAATTGTCCTAATCGATGAAATTCGGTTGATTTCGTGGTAGAAGAAGTTAATTTGAAGTTCGATTCATATATTGGATGATTTGTCAGCATCTAGGGTTTGGATCCACATACCGGTGACATCTTTCCCTTTTCTTAACACTATATATTGTGATTTGTTCCTTTAGACACATATTTTTATAGTTTGTGTTGTTGTTTAAGAGTTACATAGCGTGTTAACTTGTGTTGTTGTTGGGAACCTGTGTTTCTGCTAGATTGTGTTGGTTTGCTGTAAATTTGTCCAGCTGTAGATCGTAGCTATGGCTATTGAAACTACGAATGCAAATTCTAGCTCTTCCACAAACCCTAACACGAACACAAACCCTAGTATTGATCCTTCAGATCCTCTTTACCTACATCCTTCAAATACTCCTGGGACAGTGTCGGTTTCAGTACCTTTTGCTAGGATAGGGTATGGGGAGTGGAAAGAGGTAATGATTATCTCCCTTTCAGCTAAGAACACATTACAGCTCATTAATGGTTCCTTTGTTATTCCTGAGGACAATTCTGCTATCTATTCTCAATGGCAGAGGTGTAACAACATGTTAAAGGCCTAGATAATGAACTCTCTTTCCAAAGAAATTGCTAATACTGTTATATACTATAAGACTGCTAAAAAGGCTTGGGATAATCTATAGGAAAGGTATGGGGTTGCAAACACTTCTCAATACTTCAGCCTTCAGAGAGCTATAAATTCTACTACTCAAGGCTCATCTGATGTAGAAACATATTTTACTCGACTTAAAGGGCTACGGGATGATTTGGGAACCTGTTCTCTTGGGAGGCCTTGTACTTGTGGGGCAATGCATGAGTTCTTTCAGGGTCAAAACCTTGTCCAATTTCTTTCTGGGTTAAATGATATATACTCTACTGTGAGGAGCAACATTTTAATGATGAACCCTGTAACAATTGTTGGGCAAGCTTATGCCATGTTGATCAGAGATGAGAAACAAAGGGAAATTCAGCATGAGTCTCCTGGTTCTTCATCCTTCCATGTTGGTTCTAGTTCTTCCAGTCCATTCAATGGGTTTTCACCTGGTTCATCTTCTTTCCATATTGGTTCTAGCTCCTCCAATCCATTCAGTGGCTTATTACCTGGTTCATCATTTCATGTTGGTTCTAACTCATCATCTGCATCTCCTGTAACCAACTACTAAAGGTCATCTACACCTACTAACCCAAGAACATACACTCAAAGAGTGAATTTTGATCCTAAAAAGTCCAATCTTTTATGCAAATACTGTAAGAAACCAGGCCACACTGTGGACAAATGCTACAAACTTCATGGGTTTCCACAGGATTTTAAGTTTACAAGAAATAGAAAATCTACAGCCTGTGCTCAAATAGATTCTCCTGAGCAACCTACTGGTCCTAATATGCACTCAGATGATAATCCTCATGGGTTTTCTAGGGAACAATATGCTCACATATTGAACCTTTTCCAGCAGATCCAACCACCTTCCCATGCTTCAAATCCCACTTCTGCCAACAATCCCACCTTTGCAGGTTTGGTTCATAGTACTATCTTTAATGTTAGTGGTTCAATTGCATGTAGTGCCTCTAAATTAGATTCCATTTCTTGGATATTAGATTATGGGTCTACAAATCATATGACCCTACACAAACACCTCTTACATAATATACACCCCTTGTTGAAACCTTATTTAGTCACTCTACCTAATGGGTAAAGTAAAAGTGGTATCTGTTGGTTGTCTGTCCTTGTGTTCATACATTACCCTAACAAATGTACTTTTGGTTCCTACTTTCCAATACAATTTAATCTCAATTTTCCAACTTCTCACCTAACTCAAGTGTCATGCACTACTCACTACTGTTTCCATGTTTTTATAGGGCCCTTCTCTGAAGAGGCCACTGGAAATTGGTAAGGTGGAACATGGACTATATATTCTACATTTGCCTCATGTACCAACTTCAGCTTCTGTTCCTTCAATTACTGTTGCTTCTACCACTGACTGCTTTTCTATTCCTACTATTTCTGCTGATGTATGTTCTATAGATTTTACAACTGATTCTTCTTCTATTTTCCATATTGATGATTCTGTAATAATGCCCAAATATTGTACTGATGTTTCAATAAATAAAACTGATATTTTTTGGCATCAAAGGATGGGTCATATACCTTTTGCAAAAATAATTACCATACCTCACATGTCTACCACATTTTCTCCCAAACGGTCCTTTACTTGTCCTGTGAGCCCAATGGCTAGGCAACAGAGATCCTCCTTCCCTTTAAGTTCCACTATCCCATCCACCCCTTTCCAACTTGTTCATGTTGATGTTTAGGGACCCTACCACACCACCACATACAATGGTTTCAAGTATTTCATCACCATTGTTGATGATTTCAGTAGGGTCACCTGGACTCTCCTTTTATCCTATAAAGGGAATGCTTTTTCAGTTATAAAAGACTTCATAGCCATGGTTTCTACCCATTTTAAATCCTCTGTCCAGACACTCAGAACTGATAATGCCTTTGAGTTAGGATCCTCATCTTCTCATGCCACTTATCTTGCTTCTCTTGGCATTCAACACCAAACTACTTACTCTCACACCCCACAACAAAATGGGGCGGTAGATAGAAAATGCAAGCATATTTTAGAAACTGCTAGAGCACTACTCTTCCAATCCAAACTGCCCATCAAATACTGGGGTGAGTGCATTCTTACTGCTACCTACCTTGTCAACAGATTTCCTTCTTCCAGTCTCTCAAATAAATCTCCATATGAAGTACTTCATGGTGTTTCTCCTACTTATCACCACCTCAGATCCTTTGGTTGTTTGGCATATGCTACAGTTCCTATTTTACACAGAGACAAATTTCAGTCCAGAGTCATACCCTCCATATTCATTATTTATCAATTTGGGAAATGGGCTACAAACTACTTAATTTGCATTCCAAATCCATTTTCTATTCCAGAGATGTGTCCTTTGTTGAACACATGTTTCCTTCAACCTCCTCCCCCTCTACTTTCTTTCCTCTCCCTCTCTTTTCACTGATCCTCTACCTACTCCACCTTCTCCGGTCACTCATCCTCCTAGAAGATCTTCTAGAACTGTTACCCTACCTGTACATCTTCAGCACTACATTTGTCACTCTGTTCTACTAGCCTCTCTCCCATCTTCACCTCCATCTCCTGGTACATCACTATATGAACCCCAATAATATCAATAGGCTATTAGCAATCCTTCCTGGCAGGATGCAATGTCTAAGGAATTCCAGGCTTTAGAGGCTAACCACACTTGGGACATTGTCCCCCTTCCCTATAGCAAGAAAGTTATTCTTTGCAAGTGGGTGTATAAAGTCAAACAAAAGTCTAATGGTAGTATAGAGAGGTACAAAGTCAGACTTGTCATCAGGGGTAATACTCAAAAAGCTGGTATTGACTACAATGAAACATTTTGTTGTCAAATTCACTACCATTAAATGTCTTCTTGCCATTGCTTCTAAGAAATCTTGGACTGTTTATCAATTGGATGTCAATAATGCCTTATTCTATGGTGATTTATCTGAGGAAGTCTATATGAAAATCCCTTCAGACCTCACTGTTTCTACTCCTGATTCCTTACCTCTGGCCTGTAGGCTCATGAAATCTCTATATGGCCATAAACAGGCATCTAGGCAATGGTTTGCCAAATTGTCAACTGCTCTCATTTCTAAAGGTTATCACCCCAGTTTAAATGACTACTCCCTATTCACCAAGTGCTCTCCTTAGTCCACTATCATCATTGTTGTTTATGTGGATGACATTTTGTTAGCTGGTGATGATGTTGTAGAAATGGACTCCTTGAAGTCTTTTCTTGATGACCAGTTCAAAATCAAAGACCTTGGCACTTTCCATTATTTCTTGGGTCTTGAAGTTTCCAGTAACCCTTAAGGGTTTCTTATGAATCAGCATAAGTACACAAAGGAATTTCTTGCTGAGTTCAATTGTTCAGATGCCTCTCCTGTTGTAGCACCATGGAACTCAATGTCAAACTCCTTCCTACTTCTAGTGATTTACTTCCAGACCCTTCTCCTTTCAGAAGACTTGTGGGGAAATTGAATTTTTTGTAACATACTAGACCCGACATATCTTTCTCAATTTAATACCTCAGTCAGTTCCTTAATGCTCCAAGGACTGCCCACATACAGGCTGGTATCCATGTTCTTAGGTACCTTGTGAATGACCCTGCCAAAGGCATCCTCCTCTCCAACACTGCTGATTTTTCTTTAAAAGCCTACTCAGATTCAGATTGGGCTGCTTGTTCTATGTCTAGGAAATCAGTCTCAGGGTTCTACATTACTTTAGGGAATAGTCCTATTTGCTGGAAATCAAAAAAGCAGCCCACTGTGTCCTTGTCTTCAGCTGAGGCTGAATACAAGGCCCTTCGTAAGACTGTTGCTGAATTGACTTGGCTGGTGCACCTCTTAGCTGATCTGGGTGTTTCCACTATTCTTTTTGTGTCTGTTTTTTGCGATAACCAAGCTTCTTTGAGCATTGCCAGAAATCCTGTGCTGCATGAACGCACAAAACACATTGAATTAGACTGCCATTTTGCACGGGAAAAGCTTGTTGCTGGGTTGATTTCTCTTCACTATGTCCCCACTTCTTCTCAACTGGCTCACATATTTATCAAGACATTGCTTGGTGGTCAACACAAATTTTTGTTCAGCAAGCTGGGAGTTCACTCACCCTCCAGCTTGAGGGGGGGTTAGAATTACGGAAGCCCAACATGAAGTGTATTTCTTTCTTTTAGTTTGTACTGGCCCAAGGTGGCTGATCTGTCACTTAAGTTTGTTAGTCCAACTAGTTTGTAGGCCCAATGTATATAAAGTGGAGATATTTTGTAATTACACGGATGATTTATTATTCTAATAAATGAGTCGGTTTATTTCGTCTTCTCTCTGATCCTCTCTAAAAGATCTAGGGTTTTCTTATGAAAAACTTCAACATTTCTTCAATCCGATCTTCAATTTCACACTATTTTTACAAAAGGTCAAGAGAAACTTTTTGTTTGGCGCGGATTTCCCTTTATAAGGACCGGTCTTTAATTTTTGTCTCTCAAATCGCTGGTCTTTAATTTTCTCCATGCATGTCATTTAATGAAAATTTATAGGCTAAAGTACCTTTATCTATGATAAGGCGCTGATCTACGAAACCAGAGAGTCTAGGTGAGCCCTGTTTCCCTAGGGTGCTCGCATGAGTTCAACATTTTTCTTTTTGAAAAGTGAAAGCCAATTTGTAGTAATTAATGTAATTGTTTCAATTTACTCTTGGTAAGTTTTATATTTTGAAAGGTTAAGGCCTGATGTAACCTAGCCTATATGGCCAATGTGGTTTAACTTTTTTCTTTCTCGACATGCCACTAGAAAACTATTTTTGTAAAGAAAGTTCCAAAATAGATTGAAAGAGTGAATTAATTTCTATGTGATTATGAATGACTATTCAAACGACAAGAAGTGGATCTTTTGTTAGCATTTTGGTTTTGATTTGAGTTTTATTTGAGTTACTAACATCTATAGACTATAAAACTTATTTGGCTATTCAAGATTCTAAGTTCAAGTTTGAAATAATAAGTTAAAAGACTAAAACTATGAAAATGTTTACAATATATTATAAATTACATTTCAAATAACTTTTTAAGTATAAAATATTTTTAAAAGAAATTATATACATGTAATGTCGGGTTAGTTTGGTTTGGTTTAAATTTTTTTAGTTAAAATCAAATCGAACCAATTATGATCGGATTATTTTCCCCAATACTAAACAAGTCAAACTAAATCACTAATCGATTTTTTTTTCTCGATTTGGTTCAGATTATCGGTTTGGTGTGGTTTGTCTGTATTCTTTGTACACCCCTATTCAAATGTATTGGCATTGTGCAACTAATTTCAACATATACCTTTGTCCCAAAATAACTATCACGTTTTTCTTTTCAAGAGTCAATTTAGCTATTTTCGGAGCTAAATTGAATTAGGCTAAATAGTCTTCGAGCGGATTAAAATGGATATACATTTATCGGAAAAGGTCCAGATGTGCTGTTCTACTATACGAAATTGCAGGGATATGCCCGTCGTTAAAAGTTGGTCTCGTATATGCCGTTAACATTATTTTTTGAGTTACTTATGCTTTTGATTTAATGAAAACCCAACAAAAACAAATTGGAGGGCAGATTTATGCAGTTTCACATAGTATAGGGGCATATTTGCTCCACTGTAATTCTTAAATATTATGGCCAAAAAAAAATGTGGCACAAAATATGATTTCATTCCAAAACGTAAAAAAAAAATAAAAAAAATTGCAATTATAATTCATGCATCCACCATTACATTACATCTACATTATATAACTAAAAGATCAAACGCAACCACAGCCATCTGTTAAAGATTGTTTTCACAAACAAGAACACCATTTTCCTTTTTCAAAAGATTTGTTTTAATAATGATAATATCATTTTTATTTTTCAATTTGTTGATGTTCTGGATATTTTTTGTCTTTCAGTTCCAATACCTACACCATAATGCAGGCAACAACTGCCACACAAAACATAAACATTAAAAAAAAAATCATTACAGATCCATCACAAAGAAAAAAATCACAAGTCATTACAGTTCTACTAAATTTCTATTATGCGTGGAATTCGCAAAAGGGCCAGACCACATTGAATTTTATGTAAGACCGTATAAATGCTTAAAATGTAATATTCTCTCTATTATTGTTATCAAAGTTTCAGCACTGTGGGAGACGTTTTTTCAGGTGTCATAAGTCTAATGTAAGTTATCTCTTTTTTCTTGTGATTTTTTTTTTGTGGCAAATCATTAATAATTTTTTTTTATGTTGATGTTTTGTGTGGCAGTTGTTGCATGTATTATCGTGTAGATATTGGGCCTGGGAAGACGAAAAATATCCAGGTCATCAACAAATTGAAAAATAAAAATGATATCATCATTAGTAAAACAAATCTTTTGAAAATGAGAAATGGTTCTTTTGTTTATGAAAACTAGGGCTGTTCAAAATCGAACTGTTACTGATAACCCAACCGTAAAATTGGCTTATTGACTTATTGGCATTTGGTTATTGGATTAACGGTTTGTGAGCGGGTTAAAATTTTATAGTTAACGGTTTATTGGTGTGGGGGCGGATTAGTTAATTTTCTTATCTGGTAAATCATTAACTCGTTAAGAATTATGATATTTACATTATTACCTCTATCTAGGTATATAAAATATGTATTGTAATTTGTAAATACTAAAGCAGTAAAGCTAAAGCCCCAACCCTCATTCGTATTTTTCTATTCAATAATATTCACTTATTTACTTCTAAATTAATCTTCCATAGATTCTGTTGTTGGGGCTCTAACTATTGCAGTGTTGCCAATAATTTGGCATTCAACTCTTAACATACGTTAGAATCACACCGTAACAAATATTTTTACACATTGGCTTGAACTTTGAAAAACTCAAAGCAAACTAGGAGTAATTTTTGCCGTCACTGGTTCGCTGCATTTAGTCTAATGAAAAGAAGTTCTTTTTTTCGGTAAGTGGATAAATTTCATTAAAAACGTAGATACCACGGAGATATTATAAAGTCATAGTTGTTACATAATTAACGGATATACTGCTTATTAACAGCCCGATAATTACTAATCCGATATTAAACCAACCGATATCTTATCGGTTGACTAGCGGATTAGTACATTTAAAAACGGATATCCCACAAGCCGAACCGTTAAGCATAGTTATTCGTTCAATCCGCCCGATAAGCAGCCCTAGTGAAAACAATCTTTAAAAGATGGTTGTCGTTGCATTAATCTTTTAGTTGTATAATTTGGATGTAATGTAATGGTGGATGCATGGATTGTAATTCCAAATATTTTTTATGTTTTGGAATGCAATGATATTTTGTACCATATTTTTATTTTTTTGCCAAAATATTTAGGAATTTCAGTAGATCAAATATGCCCCTATATTATTCGAAACTGCACAAATCTGCCCTTCAATATTTTTGTCGGGTTTCCGTTAAATCAAGGGCATGAGTAACCCAAAAAGTAGCGTTAAGGGCATATGTGAGACCACTTTTTAATGACAGACATATCCGTATAATTTCATATAGTTTAAAGGGCAGATCTGGACCTTTTCCGTAATATTTATTGGCATGTCATTTTGAACATGCCAGCTGGCTTACATAATTCTATCCTCTTATTTCGTCCAACTATAGTCTCACACGTCCATTTGACAACATCAGTGATAGTAATATATTCAAATTATCTTCTTGGAGTTTTCTTATACGTAAGCCTGTCAACCGGTTCGGGTTAACCGGTTCAAATCTATAATCGGATTGGTACAATTTGAATCGGAACAGGAACTGGTGCAACCGGTTCCGGTCAACCGTTTAATATATATCAGTCTGGTTTTAATTTTTTTGGGATCGGAACCGGACCGATTAAATCGGTCGAATTAAAAAAAAATGTAGCCGTTGGGCTGTGGCCTGGACCGTTGGCCAACGGTCCATTTGCAAAAATGGCCGTTGCCAAACGGTTCCATAACTACTAAGGATAGTGGAACGGGTACACTAAATAGTCATATGAGAAAGAAACATATGGATGTTTGGAGAGAGCAAACGGGTTCAAATGTGGGGGTATTCAAATGATGATAGACCCACGAACTGGTAAAAATTTTAAGTATGACAAGAAAAAAGAGCGTGTAGAAATAGCTAAAATGATAGCTTATGATTGTTTATCATTTTCCTTTCCTTCGGGTTTGGGGTTTGTTACTTACATTCAACGTTGTTATAATCCGTTATTTGAGGGTATTCCTAGAAGTACTTATAGAGCGGATGTTATAGATTTGTATAGAAAATATAGATTTTATTTGCACTATGTATTTAATTCATTAAATTGTAATGTTTCTCTTACCGCTGATTTGGGTCTTAGTCTTAACAAGTTAGATTTTTTTGCTATTACATGTCATTGGGTTGATGATAATTGGGTTATGCAAAAAAGAATTATAGCTTTTTTATATGATGAAGGGAAAGGTCGTCACGATGGAAAGTTTTTAGCGGATTCAATGTCTACTATTATGAGATTTTTTAACATTTATAGAAAAATAATTTTTATTGCTTTAGATAATGTTTCTAATAATACAAAGGCGGTTGGTCTTTTAAAAAGGGAATTAAACCCTCCGCTAAAAAGTATTTTTCATGTGAGATGTAGTTGTCACATTTTAAACTTAATTGTTAAAGATGGTCTTGTGTGTTTTGAAGATTCTATTCAAAAAGTTAGAGATGCGGTTGCGTTTCTTTTTTGTAATAATAATAATAGGGGAAGACTGGGAGATTTTAAGAATTCTTGTGTGGAAAATAACCTTAGACCTAGGGAAATTCAAGTAGAAATTGGGACTAGGTGAAACTACACTTACATTATGCTACAACAAGCATATGAGTATAGGATTCTCATACAAAAAGTTCACAACAAATATAATATTAATAATGATTATTGGTCAAATTTTACAGATTGGGAAGATGTTAAGGAATGTGTTGAACTCTTAGAAATTTTTTATAATGCAACTCTTGTTTTTTCTAAACAATTCTACCACACAGTAACCGAAAGTTTAGCCTGCTTAGCGGCAATAGCTAGAGTTTTACAAGAGTATAAAAATAAATCCGGTTATCAAGTGGCTATTTTTAATATGACAACAAAATTTAAGAAGTATTTTTTTTCCATCCCAACTTTATTTATATTGAGTTCTCTTTTAAATCCTTGTTTAAAAATGTCTTATACTAGAGCATTGGTTGGTCAAATTTATATCTTTTTAGAAATTGAAGAGGAAGTTGAACCATCTTTAGCTGACGCCGAACTCGCGATTGATGCCAAGTTTGGAAAAGTTTTTAGTCATTATTTTAATTTGGAAGAAAATACTACACCCGTTGCTCCACGCCCTACTACTTGTCACGCCCCGAACCATGGTCTGGGCGAAACATGGCACGCGGTGTCTTACTGCATGTGACCGAGCGAACCACATGGCTTGTTGAATCATCATGAGGCATAACATGAGCAGAATTTAACGTGAATGCATGATGAGCCTTTATAAAATGCAATAAGTCATAATACTAAATTAAAATACTTGTTTAAACATGAGTGCAGAAATAACATGAATGAGCCAAAATGTCTATACGACTCCGAAAGTGTGACATGACATAACTGACTTGTCTAGTCTATGAAACCTCTAACATAAGTCTGAACATGGAAAACATACTCAATGGGACAAGGCCCCCATCATACCTTAAATGCATAGCTAATCATAAAATAGAGTTGACTAAACCCCGAATGAGATGGGACACATCAATAAGCTGGTACGTGCAGATCCTAATGAGCAGAGGCATCGTCCTGTAAATCCGTACATGCATCGTGAAATGCAGGCCCCCGGACAATAAAAAGGGACGTCAGCATATTGAATGTACTGTTATGTAAAGCAACTGAAAGAATTAACATGGGACATGAAAATAACATAACAGAGACTGAGCTGAAACATGATAATAAACATGAGTACATGTACATATATAACATGTGTAAAGTATCCTGAGTAGGGAGAGTAGTAAATATAACCGACAACATGGTCTGGTACTTGCGTCGTACCAGCAGAACACTCATACCTTGCCAGGGACATAAGATTTAATAATATTATGAAAGGATCCAGTCATTATGAGAGATCATCCTAAGCATGGGTGGAGCAATCCTCATCTTACGGTGGCTATGTAGTTTCAGGCTGTTTGAAGCCTTCTCGGTAATTAATGCAACTCTCAAAAACATGAACATGTAAAATAAGTGGCACTTGCTACCCATGGTTTTCATGAATATAACTTGTTTGTACATGGATATCATGAAATAACTTGTAAACGTGATTTCATGAAATAACTTGTATTTAGCATTTATGTATCTTGTATCATAGCATGAAAGTAATTATATAATATAGTTGCATGAAAACTTGTAGACATGTAGGATATTCATGAAATAATCATTTTAGCTAAAACATGCATGCAAGAACCCATGAAATACAACATATGGGTTTTCATAGATTACAGACAGATTCTCAATAATCATAGGTAGTTATTAAGAACACAATGATAGAATAATAGCAATTCATACATAATATAATCATGGACATGGGCCTACGATCATCATGGGCATGGTATAGAAACCCTAGTTTTAGTAGAGAATCATAATTTATGGATTTTGAGGCGTGGGGAAGAACAATGATGTTCCCACACGTAGATAGTAACTCTACATACCTGGTAATGCTCCAAACTTGAATTAATGATTTTAACTTTGAAGAAGATTTCCAAAATCTTGAATTCTTGAACCTCGAGATGGGTTTTCTTAAAACCCCTATTTTAGGAACAATGATTTCTTGCTTAGATTATTAGAGTATATGTTAGAATTGAGTTGGAAGGGTTTGGATTGACTTACCTTGATGTTTTGGATTGTTTCTAGGGCTTGGAATTGTGAATAATGAAATAAAAGAACTGAAGGCTTGAATTTATACAAAAGTGAGGCGGAAATTATATGGACATATTATACGGTCCGTATAAAGTTACACGGTCCGTATAATATGACCATATTTTATCATGGCACAAAACAGAACGACGGGTTGAGGTTTCGTGAAGTACGGACAACTTATACGGGCCGTATAAAATTACATGGGCCGTATAAGTAGTTCGTATAACATGACCAGTGAACGAACTGCTCTGTACTCCTTCAGTAAAATGGCCATAACTTTTTGTGCAGATGTCCCCTTGACCGCCATAGTATACCGTCGGAAAGTTATTTCAAAGGGATACAACTTTCAAGAAGGAAGTTTTCACAAATTCCTAAAGCAAGTACCCGAAAACAGGCCATAAGTACAGACTGTCCTAGACTTAGATGAATTTAGAAGGCCTTAAGAACTTCACTTTTTGGTTTGACTTCAAAACGACTGTTTATCACCCGAGTTCATTCCAAATAGATTCTTATAGCTAAAATATTACCTTTATACTAGATTCATATATTCATACCTAATTCGGATCTACGGGATGTTACAATATCTCCCTCTTGGGATCATTCATCCTCGAATGATGGTCTTGGTTACGAATGGGACTGGACATGGCTTGAATACATGAACGTGAGGAAACAGGACATGCAACATAAAAGCTCAACATGATTACGTGGGAACATGGTCATGGATCATGAGAACTAAATATGTCATTACATAGAAACATACATGGGAGCATGAAACTGAGTCGTCGTACCTACCTGAATAAGAATCGTGAAACAACTGTCCTTAATTTATGAATAGAGGTTAAGAATCACTGCTAACTACGGAATCTACAAAATTTTATGGCAGGACTTCCTACATAATTCAGACCCTCACGACATTTCTCAAATGCCTACCAGCTAACTAAAGTACTAACACACAATTCACAGGGTATCTTATTACGCGTGATGTGACATAATGTGATTTCTGAATCTTGAATGTGGCTAACATGACTACTGAGCTGGCCTGACACACGGATATTAGCTGAATGATTACATAATTACTATACATGGAGTTTGGAAGAGAATCCGTAGGCATGAATGACATGAGTATTGGAAAATAGGCACGAATATTACATGATTATGTAGGCATGAAGAGCATGACATGGGACATAAATACATGAAAACTGTCTGGCATGAATACATGAGTGCTAAACTGTCATGAGATACGAATACGTGTAAACATGGATATCATAACATGAGATCTAAATATCGAAAATATGATCGTTACAACAAGGGATTTGTATGATGAGCAGAGATGAGATATGTACACTTAGAGGCTTGATCATAGATGTTCGTATATCACCATCACGATTGACATATAAGATATGAGTACGACTTAGGCTTTGAATGTGAGCGCAACTCGGTGCGAATGAGACAGATTTGAGTCATATAATAGGAATATTATCCTACCTACAAATTCATAAAGGTCTAGCATAGGCATGACATGAATACATCGAATCTGAGTAGAATACTCCTGAGATAAGTACCACAGGGTACATGAAAAGATATCTATTTGAATATAGGAATGCACCTTACTTCTGATTATCTTGTTAGCTGTTAATCATGATTATGAATACCTTAGCTCATCTTGCTCATTCTCGTGAGCGAATTATAGAGGACTGAGAGAAAAGGAATTATTGGTACTATTCACATGAGATACTTTGCTTTAGAGAACAGAAGTGACATGGTGCATTGTACATGGAGGACGTAACGTGGAACATGCGTACATAGGAACGTGATTCATATGGCATGAAACGTGAATAGCCTGACATGGGACATGGGACCATGAGCAACCTGATACATTATAGATGCATATCGTGGCATCTGGACCTTATTTCATGAGTATTGAGCTAATAATAAGACATAAGTGTGATTTGCGTGGAGTAAAATTGTAGGCTCACTCTTGGGTCAGAGACATAAGGCATGGATAAAATATTACCTTTAGAATTTAGATATACCAAAAGAATAGGACATGGTTCAACATAGCTTACTCTTATCACCGTGAGTAAATGCCCTTGTTATAAATAAGGCGCATGAAAGAATGAATTATAGGCATGGATAATCGTTCCTCGAGCATCTAAGACATGGGTAGAAAGTCACTTTGAACATAAAAATTGCATAGGTACTTCGTAAAAGATAAGGCATCCTTTGTGCCAAGCTACAAGATGGTTTAAAACATTAGCCAAAGAAACATAAGCACGAATTACATAGAATCATAGGTAGGACATCAATCTTGGTTCACCTTCATTATTATCTAACAAAATCATTGTTACGATACCGCTATAAGTGGGATGTAGCGAAATGGACTGGGGCACGAGTATGTGGTAACATGGAGAATATAATCATAGGAGTCAAGATCATCATCATATTTGAAAAGCACTTAGATGCTAGAACATGAACATGAGTATAAAAGCATGATAGATACGTGAGACCTGAATGCGGATTTTTTTTTAGACATGAGCACACCTAATGTGCGAAACATGAAAGGACATTCCCGTGCATAGCTTACTATCGTATGAAGTCTTAATTCTTGTATCTTAAATGTGGAGTGTAAAGCTCTAACATGGGCATGATATGTGTATGAAAGGCATGAGTAGAGTACGTCTGGGCATTAGTACCACATAGTACATGAATTACTCTGGAATTGGAACCGTTATACCCTTAAAACCCGCTATTCGATCTAGAACTTTATCTTATAACATAATTACATGGTACTTGATCTCAACAGCATGAAAAAAATCACATTACGCATCTTATCTTGGCTATATGAAACTGTGACCCTCTGACATAATCTCCTTAACACCTATCAACTTACAAAACACATATTTTATATCGGCACCTTATCGCACGATCTCCCCCTTAGTTCAAAACCTGAAGCCGGTAGATCCCTTAAGTTAGCGATAAGTGATCATCTAGTGGTTCTGCTAATTTTCTTTAACATACTGACGACTCATTTCTTCGGCTTACTTCAAGCAAGTCTTACTTGTTGGGAAAACTGGATTATTTAAATGAATGAGTTTCTAATGTACATAACTTGCATACTAGCTTTGTTAGTCTTGAGGAAAACTCTTTTCTGATAACCCTTAAAGGCTCTCCTTCTGTATCTTGCTCTCTTATTGCTTAGATGGTTTTCTTCTTTCACCAATTTCTATACCTCAAATTTAACTTAAACCCTTTGGGTTCTAATACGCCTTCAGTGTATTCATATAGTTATCCACTTAGCAGTGCTAACTTGATCAAGTAACTCAAATTGTACTTCTACTAACTCTGCTGAAAATTTCTAATTCACTGTATCTATTCAAACTTACTCACTATGCTTCTGTTAACCACTTGCTAGCATCATATTCTCTAATTCTTCTCTGAGTACTAAAGTAAAGCATAAGGTTATTTCTAACTTTTCCTCCTTATCTGACTCTATTCTGGGGTTGTATACTATCTTTCTGAACTATAGACATAGATCGCACTTAGGGAAATTTCATCTGTCTCAAACAAGGAATTGAAACAACTAACCCCAAACTCCCTATATACTTTCAAAATTTTATCATACTATTGGAACAACTAACCCCAAACTACCTATACACTTTCAAAATTATATCATACTATACACATCAGGGATAAATACTTAATCACATAACCTAAGAGGGAATTGTCATATCTTTTATCTCATAGTAATATCTTCTTCTTATAGTAACTTACTAACGTCATACTCTCTAGGTCTGATCTGAATAAGCTTAAATAATTTAAAACTAACCCTACAAAAAATTCAATATCGTCTGCTCGTGGTTTTCTTATCGCATCAGTCCCTTCCTAGTCATGTGCATAGATCATATGGAAAAAATATATATATCCTTGAAAAGTCTGGACTTTCTAGTATTACAGGTGGTTGGCTCTTAGGCTATTTCATGCACAAAACTATCGTGGACAATTTATGCCTGCTGCGGTTAACTTCATAACATGCTACCTCGTGGGGTCTTAAATATGAACCATCACCCTTATACTATAGCTCCATGGTCAAAGAGTACAAATAAACTTACTTTATAGGGTATATATAACCTACGTGTGCTACCATACCGAAATTTGAATTTTAAATAGTACTAACACCTGATAAACACACCATGCACTATTTAACAAGTCTTGGGTCTCGAATTTCTTTCTTGCCGCTCCCACATTTGATACGTTCAGAATTCGATGGAAAAAGAATGTTACTTACTGCTCTAAGCTTCATAGCACGAATTAGAATAATTTCTGATGACTCCATCTGAAAGCAACACATCGATAATGATTAGATTTACATATCCTTATCAATTGAGATGAGGCATATACGGTAGAACGGGAAACAACACACGAGTACGAGTGATTTCCGAGAACATAGCTCTATTGCACGTCTAGAGTTGAAAGAAATGAGACAATCTTAAATGTCTTGGTGGTCAACTGTTTATATGTGTGGCTGCCACACATATATAAAAGTGACCCCACTGGACACGGTTTCATAGACTCCCTAAAGACACTTGAACCTAGGGCTCTGATACCAAGCTTTATCACACCCCGAACCATGGCCTGGGCGAAACACGGCACTCGGTGCCTTACTGCATGTGACAGAGCGAACCACATGGCTTGCTAAATCATCATGAGGCATAACATAAGCGGAATTTAACGTGAATGCATGATGAGCCTTTATAAAATGCAATAATTCATAATACTAAATTAAAATACTTGTTTAAACATGAGTGCGGAAATAACATGAATGAGCCAAAATGGCTATACGACTCCGAAAGTGTGACATGACATAACTGGCTTGTCTAGTTTATGAAACCTGTAACATAAGACTGAACATGAAAAATATACTCGCTGGGACAAGGCCCCCAGCATACCTTAGATGCATAGCTAATCATAAAATAAAGTGTTGATTAAACCCCGAATGAGATGGGGCTCACCAATAAGCTGGTACGTGTAGAACCTAATGAACAAAGGCGCCGTCTTGTAAATCCGTACTTGCATCGTGAAATACAGGCCCCAGGAAATAAAAAGGGACGTCAGCACATTGAATGTACTGGTATGTAAAGCAACTGAAAGAATTAACATGGGACATGAAAATAACATAACAGAGACTGAGCTGAAACATGATTATGAACATGAGTAGATATACATATATAACATGTGTCAAGCATCGTGAGTAGGGAGAGCAGTAAATATAACCGACGACATGGTCTGGTACATGCGTCCTACCAGCAGAACACTCATACCTTGCCAGGGATATGAGATTTAATAATATTATGAAAGGATCCAGTCATTATGAGAGATCGTCCTAAGCATGGGTGGAGCAATCCTCATCCTACAGTGGCTATGTAGTTTCAGGCCGTTTGAAGCCTTCTCGGTAATTAATACAACTCCCAAAAACATGAACATGTAAAATAAGTGGCACTTGCCACCCATGGTTTTCATGAATATAACTTGCTTATACATGGATATCATGAAATAACTTGTAAACGTGATTTCATAAAATAACTTGTATTTAGCATTTGTGTATCTTGTATCATAGCATGAAAGTAATCTTATAATATAGTTGCATGAAAACTTGTAGACATGTAGGATATTCATGAAATAATCATTTTAGCTAAAACATGCATGCAAGAACCCATGGAATACAAGATATGGGTTTTCATAGATTACTGACTGATTCTCAATAATCATATGTAGTTATTAAGAACACAATGATAGAATAATAGCAATTCATACATAATATAATCATGGACATGGGCCTAGGGTTATCATGAGCATGGTATAGAAACTTTAGTTTTAGTAGAGAATCATAATTTATGGATTTTGAGACGTGGGGAAGAACAATGATGTTCCCACACGTAAATAGTAACTCTACATACCTGGTAGTGCTCCAGACTTGAATTAAAGATTTTAACTTTGAAGAAGATTTCCAAAATCTTGAATTCTTGAACCTTGAGATGGGTCTTCTTGAAAACCCTAGTTTAGGAACAATGATTTCTTGCTTAGATTAGTAGAGTATATGTTAGAATTGAGTTGGAAGGGTTTGGATTGACTTACCTTGATGTTTTGGATTGTTGCTAGGGCTTGGAATTGTGAATAATGAAATAAAAGAACTGAAGGCTTGAATTTATACAAAAGTGAGGCGGAAATTTTATGGACATATTATACGGTCCGTATAAAGTTACACGGTCTATATAATATGACCATATTTTATCATGGCACAAAAAAACAAACGTCGGGTTGAGGTTTCGTGAAGTACGGACGACTTATACGGTCCGTATAAAATTATATGGGCCGTATAAGTAGTTCGTATAACATGACCAGTGAACGGACTGCTTTGTACTCCTTCAGTAAAATGGCCATAACATTTTGTACAGATGTCCCCTTAACCCCCATAATATACTGTTGGAAAGGTATTTCAAAGGGATACAACTTTCAAGAAGGAAGTTTTCACAGATTCCTAAAGAAAGTACCCGAAAACAGGCCATAAGTACAGACTGTCCTAGACTTAGATGAATTTAAAAGGCCTTAAGAACTTCACTTTTTGGTTTGACTTCAAAATGACTGTTTATCACCCGAGTTCATCCCAAATAGATTCGTATAGCTAAAATATCACCTTTATACTAGATTCATACATTCATACCAAAATCGGATCTACGGGATGTTACACTACTTCTCAAAGTAGCAAAAAGGGCTTGTCGCATTTAAAAGTTTTACATTCACATCCAACTCCTTCTCATAATGCAAACTTTGATTAATATCGCTTTTATTTGATGCAGTCAAATGTGGATATCAAGGAACTAGATGATTTGGATGTCTTAGCATGGTGAAAGAAATACAAGGCAAGTTATCTGATACTTTCAAGAATGGCTCAAGATATCCTTACGGTTCAAATATCAACCGTGGCTTTGGAGAGTGCATTTAGCCAAGGAAGACAACAAATTGGAGACCATAGACACTCATTATCCGGATTTAGCTTGCAAGTACTAGTGTGCATTCGCGATTGGATTAGATCGGAGCGACGCAACCAAAACTTACAAGCGGTGGAAGGTGAAGAGGAAGAGATTGAAGATTTGATAGCAAGTGGAGCAAACCAAATGGAAGACTTTGAAGATATCTCCATGACCGAATATAATATGGGGGAAATTAACCAAATGATTGACAATTAGTGATTTTATTATACTATTTATTTGCAACTTATGTATTATTTGCAAGTTAAAAAAAATTACTACTTGCAAATAAATGTTATCCAAGAATGAATAAAATATATGACTCATTGAGCTTTCTTTTATTTATCTGTGTTCATATTTTTACTTATATTAAGTTAGGAATATACCTAAAATATACTAAGAATATACTTATAATATACATCTACTTAAATTAAAAACTAGAAAGTTATATACTTGAAAAATTACTAAAATATACTAAGAATATACTTATAATATAAATATACTTAATTTATAAAATACGAATTTATAAACTTAGAAAAACTTAAGTTATAATATATAAGTATACATATAACTTAAACATATATATATATATATATATATATATATATATATATATATATATATATATATATATATATATATATATATATATATATATATATATATATATATACACACGTATATGTTGTATTGCTATTAGTCAGTAAATTATATAAACTTTACTCATAAACTTATATTACATATGTAAATATACCTACAATATACTAATAAATACTATAATATATATATATACTATAAAAAAAAACAAAAAACAAAAAGAGATTTTGGACAGTTTCGAACCGGACCGGTCCGGTTTCGATTTTTTAACCGGTAAACCGAAACCAGTTAAACCAGAACCAGTGGTCGGTTTCGATTTTTAAACCGGAAACCGGCCGGTTTGTTAATCGGTTACCGGTCCGGTCCAGTTCAAATCGGATAACAGGCTTACTTATACGGTAAAGGATCATATTTGCCCTTGTACTTTTCAAAAATAGTTATATTTTCCCTTCGTTATACTTCTTTTATATATTTTTTCTTGTCATTCTACTTTAGGGTCATATTTACTCCTAAATCGTTAACTCTCCAAGTTCCCACCTTGTTATCCTACGTGTCGCCTACGTGGATATTATATTTTTTCAATTTAAATATATTAAATTAAACCCGGCCCAACTCAAATAAATCGACCCACTTGAGCCCCAAAGTAATAACCACAAGATCGCCCTCCTCACCACTACCTCCACCCCCCCCCCCCCCCTCCCTTCTCAGACTCAAACTTCCGAATCATTATTCGGAAACCCATTAATACATGCAAAATCACAAAACATTCTCTCCTCATTCCCACCAAATTTCCCTTTTCCAGTACAGCTGCAACCACCAGTCTTCCTTTTTCCAATACCAGTAAATAATCACTAGTCCAATGAATGCCACTCCAAATGCATTAGCCAAACCGATCAATATAATAAATCCAGGTTTTAACCCCTTACATGAATTCGTCGCGTCATTACCTAATAAACCCTGAACTTGATCCGATGAATATTGTTTGTACTGTTTTTACAATTTTTTTGTAAAGAAGACCCACATAACATGGGTTTACTAAAAAATGTTGTTAGACCTTGATATCTAAATGAACCAGTCTAAGGAATTTGACCAGATAAATTGTTGTTCCTAAGATTAAAACTAACAGTTAAAGGCAAAGTTCCAGAGATCGACTTCAATTCACCCAATTTTCCTCTCCTCCGACTTCGACTCCACTCGTATCGAGAAGCTTCAAGAAGGTCTCCGTCTGTTAATGTCAACTGCATTTATTTTGCAAGTGGGTTGGTTTATTTTGGGAAGGGTCGGATTTAATTTAATATATTTAAATTAAAAGAAAATAATATCCACATAGGCGTCACGTGGAATAATAAGGTGGGGACAAAGGCAATTAATGGTTCAGGGGTAAATATGATCCCAAAATAGGATGGTCAGGATAAATAAATCAAAAAAGAATAACGAAGGACAAATATAATCATTTTTAAAGAGTACCAAGGGTAAATATGACCCTTTTCCGTTTCTTATAAGCAAGCAATAAACTTTATTAACATAAATTTTCCTTTAAGAATCCCATTAACTTTAGGGTAAATATAGATTTTAGTCCCTGAGTTGTTACTTAATTCTACTTTTGATCTCTGTGTTATTCGGCTAATCACATTTAACCTTATAATTAAACAAATTATGCAGTCTTGATCCCTAAACTAGCCAAACAATCGAAAGCGAGGAATACTTAACGGAGTATGTGCTTGAAAAACCAGAATATTGAATTGAAAAATATAAAAAGGAAAAGAAAAGGGAGGCGGGGGGGGGGGGGGGGGGGGGGGGGGTAGAGAGAGAGAAGGGAGAAGAGTAGATCCTATAGTATGCTGACAGCAAGAGCTTGAATTAAAAACTCATTGAGGCAATTGATAACCTATATAGTCTATAGACCTTGTCAGTCTTGACGTTTGATAGGCAGGGATAGCTGAGAAAAAAAATATTAAAAACAAAATATGATGAACTCTATCTAAGATATATACTGCCCAAGCCCCAAAACTAAAGATTTTTTAGTACATAACTTGCAAAAGTATCATTAGTTCACAAGCAATATCTACAAAAAGCATGCCATCTGGCATGAGATACAATATATGCATTTTTTCCTACTCCATTGTTCTGGTAAAAAATAAAAAAAAAGAGAAATCACCAAATCACCGCAAATAAGCATTCTGTTAAGTTTTCCTCAGTTCCGTTAGTTTGGTTAGTTTAGAGATCAAAACTACACAATTTATTTAATTCAAGGTTAAATGTGCTAAGCCGAATAATACAAGAATTAAAAGTGAAATTAAGTAATAACTCAGGGACTAAAATCGCTATTCACCCTTAACTTTAATATCTTGTATATAACAGCCATTCAAAAACTCTTCTATTACTCGATCTTTATATTAGATGTTTGTCAAAGAAAATGTGATAGGTGCCTACACATATAAGTAGGTCCTCTGTTTAATTGCTCTGTTTGAAAAAGATTACATTTTCACGGGTTAAATTTAAAATTTCTATTTCAAATAGATAAGCGAGAAATGTAACATATATGTGAGTACAAAGGATAGATTTAAGTAGGCGTTTGGCCACAGGATTTGAGACTCCAATTTCAAGCTTTGATAGGAAATTAGCGTTTGTTAATGAGCCTTGACCTTGTGAAATCTCGAACAGTATAAACTATTTGCACAAATGTGCTCTTTTTAGGCAAACTTTTAATAGTTTTTTTTTCTCCCTCTTTAGTCCAGTGGGGTTAAATTTGTCTAAAGAAAATATTTATCCAACGTAAATTTCTTACTACTTTTAAATGATTTTTCCATTGACTTACAACGTAAATTTCTCTACTTTTACATGATTTCAAACCCCCCCCCCCCCCCCCCCCCCCCGCACACACACAAAGTAATCTAACGGGGATAACATTTAAAAAGTGGCCTGAAAAAAAAGGGCTATACGGTGCAAAGATTATGATTTGGTTATCTAATTATTCACAAACTAAGCGTATGTCAATCATAACATTGATCTCATATTTTAGCTACAAGTACTTTCCCATTTGGAGTTTTTATTTTTTATTTTTTTAAGTTTGATTATTCATAAACGTACTAGTTAGAAGGATTCTTGATAATGGAATGTCTTGCAAAAAAAAAAAAAAAAAGGAAATAAATAATCAGCTTAGAAGATATATACAAAAAAGAGGGGATATACTAGTAATGTATATCAAGAGTGAGATATTATGAATATCCATAGGCCAAGTAATAAAGCATTAAATAGCAATATTTGCAGATTTCATTAATTGGGATTCCTGATAATACGACCCCTCCCATTTTCACGGCACATTTACACTTCTTTTTTTAAAAAAAAATAATTATTCTCCTTTCATATCCGTTACTTAATTTTAATTTGAACAAAATCCAATTATTAAATGTTTTATCCAAACAAATTCCACAAAATAAGCTCTTTCCTTTTTATGCTTTACACGTACCATTTAGAACTCTCAACATTTTTCTATAAATTAATAGAAGAATAGGCCACCAAATTAAAACACAGCTCATACATAGTTCCAATCTTCATAGGTGCCTATTTGACACTTCTTTTTATTCTTTCTCAATAATCATTTTCTGGGTAGAGTCCATTTATTTACATTATGCAATGAAATGTGGTTATATCTTTGTTTTATATTTGGTTCCTTAATATTGGTTTTCTTTATGAATTCAGAATATGATGATTCATCAAAGAAACGCTCTACAAACTTTGCTAGTATTAATGTGTTTGCTTGTGAGCTATGACGGAGTTAAAGGAGAAATGAAGTTATCCAAACTAGAGGAACTAGCATTGGAGAAGCAACTTAAACTTTTGAACAAACCATCGGTCAAGACAATTAAGGTGTGTTTTGGGTTATTTGTATTACAAGTTTATTCTTGACTGATTATTCTTCAACAATTTTATATATTCACAAGTAACATTAATCCGATAGCATGACGTCGAATAGTGCAACAAAGATTACTAATAATTTTATGAAATTTTTGGTTCATAGACTGGATGGGGAGATACATACGATTGTGTGGATTTCTACAAACAACCTGCATTTGATCATCCATCGTTGAAGAATCACAATTTTCATCCTGGGGTACATATTTACTCTTTTTTTTTTTGTATTAATCTTTATAAGGTTGTAGTAGTTTAGATAGATAAATTAAAACAAGTTTTGCATTTGCAGATGAAACCCACTTTAACAAAGATAAGCAAATTCCAAGTAACTCAACAATTGATGTATCTCCGAATACATGGTCAGGGAATGACCGTTGTCCTTCTGGAACTGTTCCCATCAAAAGAGTTACAAAAAATGATCTTATTAGGCAAAGACGTATGCCTCCACCAAAAGATTTCACATTTGAATCTCAATTAGAGGATGTAAGATAATCTTGCACCAAATTATTTCTTCTTACACAGTATAATAGGTTAATTCTTTATGTATAAATCTGACATATACTGTTGTGCAGACTAACAACAATCTTAAGGCAACAGGAGTATACACGGTACATGAATATGATATTGAATCCTTCTTCTTCTTCTTTTTTTTTTTTTATTTTTTTTATTATGGTGTGTGTGTGTTATATTTCGCTTTTGGGTTGAAATTGAAGTAATAACATGTAGAATAAGTTGGTTAGCGATTTATCATTTGACCAATTCTTCTAAGCTCCACTTAAGATTTCAAGTGAATAAATATAAAGGTAATTTGGATAATCTATGTAATGAGTTAATAAAAAAAATTATCTTTTATATCTAGCGTGCGATAGTTCAAACTCGGGATGATCCAAATAACAAGTTTGCTGGAGCTGGAATGGTAGCTAGTCTATGGAATCCTAGGGTTGAAGGTACACAAAATAGTGCGAGCCGAATGAAGATTCAAAAAGGATCAGATAGAATTCAAGTTGGTTAGAGAGTAAGTTTAACCCATTATTTATTACAATAAATTCAACTATTTTCTTACTTTGCAATAGTTTCATTAGTTATGACCGTTCTATTTCTTGTTATAGGTGGACCCAATGTTATATGGGGATACTGAAACTAGGCTTTTTATACATTTCCAAGTAAGTTTTCTTAGGTACTTCATTAAATGATTTCTATCTTGTGTTCATGAAATTTGGATCTTTCAATCTAGCGGTTCACCTCAATATATGATGGTTTATTAATTATTCAATGTTTGTAGGCTGGAAAGACACATTGCTTCAACACAATATGCTCCGGCTTTGTATTAGTAAACAGTGATATAGCTATTGATGGCGTATTCCACTCAGTTACTCGAAAGGGGAAGACAATATGGGAGACTGCTTTGTACATCGATCGGGTACAATTTATGTATTTTTTTGTCTAGTTTATTAAGTTTTTCAATAATTGCTTAACATTAGAATTTCGAGCCTTTCGAAAATGCTAAACTACATCTTTTGAAAACTAAAGGATCTAGCAAATGGAAACTGGTGGCTTTTGATTGGAAAAGATCAAGTTCAAGTTGGTTTTTGGCCTCAAAGGATTTTCACCGAATTAGACAATTTTGCTACGAGTGTCGAGTGGGGAGGAGTGACATACACTCCAGCATGCAGGTGTATCTTATCCTCAAATGGGCGGTGGTGTTTTCCCTGTACTTCCAGAGCCCCATCTTGATGCTTATTGTCGGGGACTTATAGTTTTAGATGGTAATGCCCAAACGATAAATGCAAAACATACACCCATAGTTCTTGACAATCAAAGATATTATAGGGTCAATGATCAACCATATTGGGGACCTGAAAAGTTTCCGCATTATATGTTTTTCGGGGGACCTAAGGACCCAATTAGACAATAAAAACATATGTAGAATTGTTCGTTTGCAAAATTCTATTCAATGTCATGTACGTTCATTAATTTGCGGTTGATAAAATCACATTCCGCCAACCTCTTTATGAAACTTTCATGCTTTAACTCTTAATTTAATGTGTGTATATATATTTGTTTTAACCATACAAAGCTAATCAAGATCCAAATACTATAAAATTTAAAAGTGAATCCCATACAATTAATCACATAAATGCTGTTATGATTGCATGCGGTACTATGCCTTTCGTGCAAATCTCCCATGTACTTTTCATAAAACTTTGATTTGCTTTAAGTTCTTCCAAACAACATAATTCCAGTGTCAAATTTTGTTTTCGTATACTTGAAATTGAGTTGCATTTCACCCATCAGTTTACAACAATTTGATTCCTTTTAAGTTGGCTCTTTAATGTGACGATCTATTTCGAATTAAGCTCATAGAGTCAAGTCAACAAAAAAATTATAATCAAATCCGTTTAAATTTTGGGCGAATGGAGAATGTTACCCAAGAATGGGTTGATTTAATTTTGGCGCCTTATGTGTACACAACTGCGAGGAGTGGTTCAAATTCCAATACAGTGTGTTGGAGTTTCGCTTGTAAATGCTTTAAATTCTAGCACATTTACTGGAATTTTTTCATGTTTTAGCTAAGGATGTTCTTGTCCACATTTTTATTTATGTATTAGACAGCAGCTAAATTTTGATTAGTTCTGATACTAGGGCCAAATATTGATTAGCGATCCAAAATGTGGCTATTTGTCCATTTCTCCTAGTGAATTCTGGAGCGGTATAAATTGGGAATTTGCTAAAATGGCCTTTCTTATGCAACTCTTTAATTTTTGTCCTCTACTAGTCCAGTGCGGCCAAATTTGTCTAAAAATATTCACCTAACTACATCTAATGAGGATTCTTTCGAGTGGTTAACTGGAGATAAAATACAAAAAAAGGTCATGCGGTGCAAACAATCGGTATAAAGAAAGGTTAATTGGTTTTACTTCTAATTATTCAAAAACTAAGTGGACTTACAGCTAAGTATATAATTTCTCTTGTCCCTGTTTTAAGGTCTCTACAGTCTACAACTCAAAAGAAAAAAAGGTTTCAATACAAAAAAAAATACTCCCAATTTACGCGGCACATTTTCTTTTTTCGTCTGTCCCAAAAAGAACGTAACCTTTCTATATTTATAAATTATTTAACTTCAAACTTCCAGTTTTATCCTTGATGAAATGATTTACAATCACAAAAATATTCAAGACTGATTTTAGACCACAAATTCTAAAAGTCTTTATTTCTTTCGTAAACTACGTGTCTAGTCAAACGGTGCCACTTTGCCACATAAATTGGGAAGGAGTAAGTATAAGTTTTTTTTAAGTATATATGTTGTCCATCTTTTGTTGTCACTCATAAGATTTATCTCAAATGTTAATCTAGCTAGTTACAAGGAATTTCCATTTGGAATCTTCATTTTGCTTGTTAGTTTGATGATTATGGACAGAGAAGGGGGTTCAATTTAGTTCAATTGAACTCTTCAATGATAAATTATGCTATGTAAATAGAGTAAGTTTTTTTTTTTTTTTTTTGCATATATATAAGTTGTTGAACTCTATGCATAAGAATTATTTTTTAATCCCCTTCTTTGAATTTTGATCCCCAATTGATTGTGGAATCATATAGTTTCTTCCTTACCTATTTCTCCCTCATTCACAAATTATTTCGCAAGACAGAATTTTGTAGCAAATATTCTGCCTTGCGATTTTTTTTTATATATTCTACTGGAGTTCGAACCCAGAATCTCAGGAGTATTTTCTGTCACTTAAAGTGCCAAAGGGAAAAAAATTAAAGAACAGTAATTTGAGGGCCAAAAATTAAGGACAACCCCCGAAATAGAGCATTTGTGCGACTGACCCCTGCTCTTTTGGTATTTTGAGTTGGACTTTGTGTGCTGAATCATTTGGGCTCGGGAAGGAAAACCTTGGGCCCGTTAATAGACAACCTTAGGCCTGTGGGTTTATGGATTTTTATGATGAATGTTTGGATGGTTAATGTGCATTCATTTGGCTGAATGTACCACAATTTTAATAGGGCAATTTGCACGATTGTTCTTCTTGGGGGGTGGTCTTTAATTTTTGGCCCTCAAATTGGTGGTCTTAAATTTTTCCCCTCGCTAAAATTCTTTGGTTCCGAGTTCGAATTACTACTCAGTCAAAAAATTTTAAAAAAATCGTTAGGTAGAGTTTGAATTCGCAAGGCAGAGTTCTACGACCTTCAGGCAGAGCTTCAAACTCTGCCTTAAGTAGAGTTTGCAGTAAACTCTAGCTTAAGGCAAAGTTTTGCCTTCCAGCATAAGACAAATCTCTACCTTAAGGTAGAGGTTTGCATTAAGGCAGTTTTTTTTTTTTTTTTTTTTTACACTCAGTTGGAATTTTGCAAAACTCTGCCGTAAGGCTTAACTTTGGCCCAAATAGGCCTAACTTTGCTACAAAACTCTACCTTGCGAATTATTTTTTTTACTGAACCGAGATTCGAATCCCAAACCTCATGGTATTAAGCTAAGGATAAAAATTAAAGACAAGTGCATTTGAAGGACAATCCGCGCGCCAAAAAAATGATTTGATTATGATCTACTTGATATATACCGCCTGAAAAAGATATATAGGAAAAGAATCAAAATGTTTAAGAACTTGGACAATATGTTTGGCGGGGGTGGGTGCGGCGAGGGGGGGGGGGGGGTTTGGATAATAATAAAAAAAAAGATAAATAACTTTTCTGTTCTAAGATAAGCGTCACGTCACTTCTTGACCAAGATTTTATATACTTGTGGTTGAAAGCTTATTTTACAGAATTGGTTCGTGAGAAGCACGATAACTGTTTTTCAAAAACAAAAAAAAAAAAATCATCAGAAACATGTCATTCTCCAAATTCTTACGCAAGGAGAGATCATAATTTATGTGGCGAGATTATCTTTTTTTTGTAGATTACTAAGAAGTGAACAGTCAACCTTCATTAAATAGAAAATCTTTATAAGATTATCTTTTTGGATGTTACTCAGAAATGAGCATTAGAATTTAAACGTTCGTTGACTGAAACTTTTTGCAGATTTTGTTAATCCTGCTTCAGAAGAAACTACATTAATTAACCAATTTAAATCTCATTTACCTCTCTATATAACATCTCCCTCGTAGTAACATCAACTTACAAACACACAGCAACAAGTAAGTACACTTTTTAGTGCTTTCATCATGTTGTGTTTTGATATTATAATGTAGCTTGTTATATAGTTTAAGGTGCCTCTGTAACTTCTTTTTATTTTTTATTTTTTTATTTTCCACTCTAACAACTGAATTTCTTTATTTTTCCACTTTTAGATCTGTTTGGTGTATGCTCTCTCTGAAAATTGACGGTAGTTAAACTGTTTTTCTCAAATGCCATCATTCTTCTCTCCACCAATTGAAGAGTTTAATTTATATACAATGACGATAGAATGAAATTTGCACTGTCAAGTTAGCTAAAAGGCAGTTAGATTTAACTTTTTATAACAAGCGTCGATTGATATCAAGTAACAGATGATAGATGCTTTGTCACAGCTAGTAAAATTACATTTATGATTCATGTAAAAGTTCTTATAAAGTTAGTACATATGACTTAGTTCGATCAATAGTTAATAACTTTAGGAATTTAATGTGATGAAATGATCATAAGTTGGAAACTATGTTTGAAAAAAGTGTTGGTCTAGGAAAACCTCAAAAACCAAATGACTTATTAAAACTATAGTTTTGTCTCATGCTCTATGAGTACTTTTGCCTGATGTAGATGTGGATTAATTATCGTCCCTAGTTAGTTTGTTTTACATTCATATATCCTGACTTACATGCCAATAAAAACATACTTCATGAATTCAGGCAATGCAGATAAATCGAGGAATTATTCAACAAACATTGCTGGTATTATATTTTCTTCTGAGTTATACTGAGGTTCAAGGAGAAATAAAACTATCAGAAGTAGAGGATCAAGAGTTGGAAAGACAACTTAAACTTTTGAACAAACCTGCAATCACAACCATTAAGGTAGTATTTGTTTCGGGTTAAACATTGGATAGCAAGATATGCAATTGCTATAACCAAAATACCTTATTTATAAAGTTTTGATTCACAGACTAAGTATGGAGATATATATGATTGTGTGGATTTTTACAAGCAACCTGCATTTGATCATCCATCGTTGAAGAATCACAATTTTCATCCGAAGGCATGTCATTCCAATATCTATTTATTACTATAAACATTTAAACAAGGATATATTGATCTAGAATTTTAGTTTTGGATGGACAGATGAAGCCTACCTTACCTAGGATAATGCAAACTTCAGTTCCCCCAACAACTAATAAGTCATCGACGATATGGCTAAACGATCGAGGTTGTCCTTTAGGATCAGTTCCTATCAAAAGAGTTACTAAAGATGATCTTATCAGACAAAGACTTATGCCACCACCCGAAGATGTCGCACTTTATACTCAATTTGGTAAGGTAAGATAATGTAAAATCAATTTACTGCTTATAGCATTAATAATCCGTTTCCAAACAATAGAATCTATTGTTTCAGTTATATATTTATGTAATCATGCAGGTTAACAATTCATAATATAATAAATAAGAAAAAGATAATCCATGTATATATCTTAAAGATGTTTAGTTTTCACCATTAGCAGAAAATCTCATATATTTTAATTTATTACTTTTACACAGACTAGCAACCACAGTAGTGAGCTGAAAAGAAGATTCTTATCTGCAAAAGGATACAGGGTAACTTTAAATTTTCTAGTTTTTGGTTGTCTTTTCAGCTAGGTTTAATTTATTTAGTTAAAAAAAAAATTAATTTGTTAAAATATTGAAGGTTGCAATAGTTTCAACTCCAAATGATCCGAAAAACAAGTTCGGGGGAGCTGGAATGACAGCTACTATATGGAAGCCTTATGCTAAGGGTCAGCAGCATAGCGGATGCCGATTGAAAGTTCAAAAAGGACCAGACGTTGTACAAGTTGGTTGGAGAGTAAGTTTAATAATGTGTCCATTTCTTATTATGTTATATTCGATTTCTTGCAAACAATTTATTCTGTGTTTAGAGGATTAAATATTGCACCTCTAAGATATAATGCAAGTTAGAATTAATGTGTATCAATAAGCTACCATTAAATTATTATGATACTTCAATTTCTTGAGTAGGTGGATCCAACATTATATGGCGATAGTAAAACTAGGAGGTTTATACATTTTCAGGTTAGTTATTTTCACGAGTACCTGTTAATTTCTATCTCGTGTTCATGAAATTATTAAGACTTCATAAATAATTTAATGTGTTTTAGGCCGGTAAAAAGCATTGCTTCAATACACTATGTCCTGGATTTGTACTAGTAGATAACCAACTACCAATTGAAGCGCCATTTACTAAAACTTCACGCCGTGGAGATCCTAAGCACATATTTGAATATCCAATGTACATCGATCGGGTATATGTTACATTTCTCTTTCTAGAATTGTTTTCAAGTTTTTCAATAGTACAATTCTTTATATAACGAGATACTAATTACACATTTTCTTTTGAAATCAAAAGGATCTAGTGAATGGAAATTGGTGGGTTTTGCTTGAAGAAACCCATAAAGAACTCGGTTTTTGGCCTCAACACATCTTCACTGACTTGGCAACCTTTGCTACGAACATTGAATGGGGAGGAATGGCTTATAGCCCCGCAAACATACCTGAACCTCCCATGGGCTCCGGTTTTTTCCCCGTTAGAAAATTTCAATATGACGCTTCATGCAGGAAAATTATAGTATTAAACTATAAAGGTGAGACCATAGATGTAACAACGACCCCACACAGTGATAATCCTAATTTCTACAAGGTTTTCGATCTTCCAAATGGAATAAATGAAATGTTTAAGCACATTATTTTTTACGGGGGGCCTGGTTCAATTGATAACTCTTAAGTCTCCTTGTTTATTTTGACCAGAAATAAAAAGTCTCCTTGTTTATGTATTGCCATGGCAACATTTACAATCCATGCCCAAAGATGAATTATATCCAGAGAATTATAGGTGGTCTTACTTAACATTAGTCATTTCACATGCTTTCACTTATATTTTTCTTTCATTTTCTATTGGTTTTAATTTTGTAATCACGAAACATCTTAAAATTTAATAGAATAAAAGAAATCGGTAAAATTCTTCGATGGTCACATAAATTAATCACTGAATTGAAATAACAATCAGGCGAATATCAAGAGGGCATGTTATTGGATCATCAAATTCATTCATGAAACGCAAATGTCGCCAAGAGGATGTCTTTCTTTTTAAGTAACTCTATATAAACTGTGAACTAAAATGCATATTTTAACAAACTAGGACAAAAACACTTCACCTCTATAAACAATTTAATAAGGGAACAATTATCTAAACCACATACGATAAATTACTCCAAACGTAACCCTTAATCTAATTTTAGGTTCATGATTACTAATGACCTCATTCTTTCTTGTTTTAAGCATCAGCAACTTATTCTTGTAGATATCTCAAGTTAAATTTGTCTAAGTACACTTTTTAAGTTACATTTTTTTTTTCTTTCGCTAATTTAGTGTTCCAAAAACCTTTGAATAGCTTCTGAAGTTTGAATAGATTATAAACTACAAAATAAATACTAAAAAATAAGTAAAATATCTAAAGTGGTCTTCCGAATCAAATGGTATGCTGATGATCGCAGCAATTTCGTAACACGTTGTCTAGTAAATGCTTGCTTATTAGGACAGAATAAATATATATTTTTCATAAAGAAAGGAACATTAAATCATTAAAAAATCATTAAGTAATTATTTCCAACGTGAGTTCACCAATGTCAGCATGGACGTGAATACCTTATCAAGACTTAAATAAAAAACAACCTAAATTTCTTCAATAGATGCTTGCACCACTTCTAAATCCCCCCCCCCCCCCCCCCCCACCCCCAAACAAAAAAAAAACAGTAACCTAAATGGATATTTATACCTAATCATGCTGATGATTTAGAAAAATGCAAATGGTCTGTCAAACTCAAACTTTTAAGAACTTTGGTGTGCATGCATCAACCTGCACTTAGAACTTATTTATACAATTATCCTATTTTTTAAATTTATGTTTACTATGATGTCCTACTATCCACTCATATTTTAAGGAATGGATGAACTTTTGTAAAGTTAATATGTGATAAGCTTTAGTTCCACAACATGTGTAGAAATTTGAAATAAAAATAGATAGATTTGTTTTTGTGAAAATTTCTGATTGATTTCTTCACTGAACTGGTTCATGTATAAATACAAATCTATTCTAGCTAGAATACAAAAAAAAATGAATGTGTATGTTTCCTATACAGTTGTACAAATTCTTATTGGCTGTGTACATTTTCCTATTGGCTGTCACATAACAACCTACAAATATCTATTCTAGAAGGAATCTTTCCATAACATATTTTATCCTTGTAAAGATCCAGACTTGGGCCACTGTTGTTGTGCTTGCCGAGAGGCCCAAGTTTCTTCACTTCATTTCAGCTTTGGACGAGGCCCAATTCCACCAGAGGCCCAATAAATATCAGTTGGACCAAATGTTGCACAAAACCGACCTAATAGACACAAGTCACATTAAGACATAAACCCTCAGTTGACTTCTAGAAGCTGTACACCAATCTTATCTTTATCTACACAACCAGTTCCATCTTCATCTTCCTCGTGAGATTCTTGACCTTGAGCAGAATGGAGGGAATTAATTTCAACACCCCCCTTCAAGTTGGAGGGGTAAGAAGAAACCCCCAACTTGGAGAGAATAGAGTGGTGCGTCGGACCAGACAAAGATTTAGTGAAGATATCGGCTAATTGAGAAGAAGAGGGAACACAATTAAGAGAAATTAGATCGGAGAGGAATTGTTGACAGACGAAGTGGCAGTCTAACTCGACGTGTTTCGTCCGTTCATGAAAAATAGGGTTTCGTGCTATATGGAGTGCAGTTTAGCTATCTGAGTGAAGGGGAATAGGTAGTGGTGGAGGTAAGGACAGATCAGCAAGTAGACGGAAGAGCCAGGTTAGTTCTGCCACGACACGCCACATCGAGCGGTATTTCGCTTCAGCGGAGGAGAGGGAAACTGAAACCTGTTTCTTGGACTTCCATGAAACAGGCGATCCACCCAAGCTGATATAGTACCCACTTATTGATCTTCTAGTATCCATACAAGATGCCCAATCGGCATCGCAGAAGGCAAGAAGTGACAAAGAATCATCAGCTCGCATAAATAGACCTTGACCCGGATCCAACCTCAAATAACGAAGAACATGCAAAGCAGCATCAAAATGGGGAATTTTTGGGGATTGCATGAACTGTGATAAGTGTTGAACAACAAAGCTTAGATCCGGACGAGTATGTGTCAGGTAATTTAATTTCCCTATTAATCTTCTGTAAATAGTCGGATCAGCTAATGGATCACCTTGTTCTGCAGATAGAGTGAGGGATCGAGGGGAGTGAAATTGTTTTCAAATGGTCACAGTTGAATTCCGATAACAACTCAAGAGTGAACTTCCTTTGGTTAACAATCAAGCCGGGGTTCACGAACAATCTCTAGACCAAAAAAAAAGTGTAAGTCCCCCAGATACTTTATCTGAAACTCTTCATGTAGAAATGCCTTAATGTTGTTCAATTCCAACTCATCATTGCCTGTTAAAATTATGTCGTCCACATACGCTCCTAAAATTGAAATGGAATCCCCTGTATGCTTAAAGAAAATAGAGTAATCGTTTAGTGAAGATGAGTATCCCTTGAAATGCAAGGCTGCTGCAAGCCTTGCATACCACTGTCTAGAAGCCTGTCGCAAACCATAGAGTGATTTCTTAAGCTTGCATACTTGATTAGGAAAATTAGAAACCATACTAGGGGGCAGTCTCATGTAAACTTTTTCTTGCAAGTCTCTATGCAAGAAGACATTGTTTATATCAAGTTGACACAGTCCCCATCCCTTCTCTACTGCAATTACCAAGATACATCTGATTCTTGTCATCTTGACAACAGGTGAGTAGGTTTCATTGAAATCTATTCCTTCCCTTTGTATGTCCCCTCGAACCACTAATCTAGCCTTTAATCTTTCAAGA
Organism: Lycium barbarum; assembly: GCF_019175385.1. Classification (NCBI taxonomy): domain Eukaryota; kingdom Viridiplantae; phylum Streptophyta; class Magnoliopsida; order Solanales; family Solanaceae; genus Lycium; species Lycium barbarum. The sequence continues at coordinate 4,841,973 of NC_083340.1, forward strand.
GAACCATCTAATTTTTTTCACCTTAAACACCCATTTACAAGGAAAGGCCCTCTTATCAGGTGGTAAATCCACCATATCCCATGTTTGGTTTGATTCCAAAGCCTCAATTTCAGTTGACATGGCCTGCCTCCACCCAGGGTCTAGATTAGCTTGTGCAAAACTTGTTGGCTCAGTAATAGAAGAAATAGAGGTGAGGAAATTTTGATTAGAAATAGATAAAGTAGTGAATGGGAAAGTAGGAGGTGTTAGAGGGGCAACAAAACAAATAGAATCCAAATCAATCAAATAGACTGAACTGCAATTATAATCATCTAGGTAAACAGGCCTTCTGTGGACCCTCTCTAGTCTTCTTGAAGCAGGAGCAACCTGTAACTCAATAGGAATAGGGTTAGGAACTTGAACATGGGGAACATGATCCTCATCAGAAACAGGCAAAGGGTCAACATGAGTTGGTGTAGAGGGTGTAGGGTAGTCAACTATAGGATCATTTTCAGAATCAGGAACAGGTGGCTGAGAGACATTAGGGATGGAACAGTCTGGTTCATTATCATCAAGAATCAGAGTAGAAGGTTGGCTATGATGTGTTGGTAAGGTACTTATAGGAAGAGAGAAGGGATAAGAGTGTTCATGAAACTGAACATCTCTTGATACAAATATCCTCTTAGTCTTTAAATCCATCACTCTATTACCTTTTCTTTCCAGTTGGATAACCCAGGAAAACACAAGGTGAAGCTCTAGGTTCAAATTTGGCTCTATGTTGAGTAGGAGTAGAGACAAAGCATAGACAACCAAAACTTTTGAGGAAATAGTAGTCAAGAGGATGACCAAACAGTATTTCATAGGGTGTTTTTCCTTTGAGAACGGATGAAGGAAATCTATTAATAAGAAAAGTAGAGGTAAGAAGACATTCACCCCAATAACAGATAGGTAATTTAGATTGATGTAAAAGGGCCCTTGAAGTTTCTAATAAGTGTCTATGCTTCCTCTCGACAATTCCATTTTGTTGAGGGGTTGCTACACAAGAAGTTTGATGGATAATCCCTTGTGAAGCAAAAAAATTCAGAGATAGTTGACCCCCCCCCCCCCCCCCTCCCAATTCCAAAGCATTATCAGATCTGATGTATTTTATCTTAGCCCCAAACTGCCTATCTACCATAGCCATAAAATATTTAAGCATAGAGAAAGCATTGATTTTTGCACTTAGAAGATAGGCCCAAGTGGCTCTGCTAAAGTCATCAAAAATAGTTAGAAAATACTTATAACAATTGTAAGTGGCAGTTTTATAAGGGCCCCAATTATCTATATGAATTAGCTCAAATAAACTTTTAGTCTTGATGGAACTGTGGGGGAAGGGTAACTTGGTTTGTCTTGCTAATTGACAAATTTGACAAGAACAATCAACACATTGTGTAGAAGAAATGAAACTAAACTTTTTCATTGAATTGAAAGGCATGTGTCCCAATCTAATGTGCCACAACTGCACATCAGACTGAGAACTTACAGGAATAGGAAAAACACTAGAAACTGAAATACATTGATTTAAAGAAACGCTAGACTTAAGGAAATACTTGGACTGATTGATACTAGAAGATAATAGAAAAAATCCATCTCTTGCTTCACCAAGAACCAGAGGGATCTTTACTGAAGGGTCCTGCATAAAACATAAAGAAGAGGAAAAACTTAGAATACAGGAGAACTGTTTGCAGAATTTCTGGACAGAGATGTGGTTATTTTTGAAAGATGGGACTAGAAGAACATTTTTCAGAACTAAATCTGGAAAAAGAGTTACAGTGCCTGCATGAGTTACCTTTACTCTAAAAGAATTTGGTAAGTTAATAAACACAGGTGAAAGTAAAGGTGCTAGAGTAGTGAAAAATTTAGGGTGAAAAGACATGTGTTTAGAGGCCCCTGAATCAATGATCCAAGAACTGGAATTGATAAGAGAGAAATAAGCTAGTGGACTATTGAAAATGTTACCAGCACAATGCACAACATTTGCATGTGCATCTGATGCTGTGACTTCTTGACTCACACCCTGCATGCTTTGAAACATCTGCATTATTTAGTCTTGTGAAAATGCTCTGTTTTCAGTTGCTACACCTGACACTGATGTATTGCTCCTCACAGCTTGAGATTTGTTGTTCTTAGTAAACTTAAAATTAGCTGGAAACCCAATGATTCTGAAGCATTTGTCAATAGTGTGCCCTAGTTTCTTACAGTTTGAGCACACAAGTTTCATTTTCTTACCCTTAAATTCAGCAACAGATGACCTTTTCCCATAGGATAGTGTTGAGCAACAATAAAAGAACTAGAACCCCCAGGATAGTTGGTGTTCATGTAACTCTCCCTTTGTTTCTCATTTTGCATCAGAAGTGAGTAAGCAACATTAACACTGGGGAGTAGTGACATCATCAGAATGTTGCTCCTACTTGGTGTATACACATCATTCAAACCCATAAGAAACTGCACCAACCTTTCATCCTGTAGGGACTTGTTCATTTTACCTTTTCCTCCACAGCTACAAGCACAAGAACATGCCACCTTTGTGTACAGAGTGTCAAGTTCATCCCAGATTTTTTTCATTTTGGTGTAGTATCCAGCAATATCTGATGACCCCTGAACTAAATTTGCAAGTTATTTTTGCAGGTGATAGAGCATAGCACTATTTAGTTGTCCAAACCTATCTTCAAGGTCCTTCCACAGTTCCTTGGCTGATTTGGAGTAGATGACACTTCCTACTATCTCTTTTGAGAGAGAGTTGAGCAGCCAGGAAGTCACCATGTCATTGCATCTACTCCACATCTTGTATTCAGTAGAGTTAGAACTAGGTGCAACAGAAGAAGCTTCAATGTAGTTAAGTTTGTTTTTGGCTAAAAGTTCTATGAGCACTGATCTCCTCCAAGCACCATATCCAGATCCATCAAATGGAGTCAAAACAAGGGTCATACCAGGTGAGTCTGATGCCACTACAAGAAAGTATAGAAATCGCAACAAAATTTTTTATATTTGGCAACAACTTAGTTTTATTGTTGGCAAATGATTTTTTTTGTTGCCAAAGAATTTAATTTTGTTGTCATAGTATTGATTATTGTTGCAAAAAGTACTTTTGGCAACAAAAAAAAAAGTTGTTGCACGTTGATGCAATAACAGTCGTTGGGAAAAGTTCATGCAACAAAATACTTTTTTTGTTGCTAAAACTATTTTTTGCAACAATAATCGATCTATGGCAACAAAAAAAAATTGTTGCGAAATATATTTTTTCTTGTAGTGTACATGGAGAAAATAAGGGCTGGTTTGGTCCATTACTCCAGAGGTTTCATTCCCAGTGCTTGCTTCAGAGGTGTTTTCAGGGGTGATAGCCATGAGGATGAAGTGATAGAAGATTCAGAAAGAAAAGATGATAAAAATGAGAGTGATTTTAGACTGAAAGCTTTTGGAACTACTCTGATACCATGTAGAAATTTGAAATAAAAATAGACAGATTTGTTTTTGTGAAATTTTCTGATTGATTTCTTGACTTGACTGGTTCGTGTATAAATACAAATCCATTCTAGCTAGAATATAAAAAAAAATGAATGTGTACGTTTCCTATACAGTTGTACAAATTCTTATTGGCTGTGTACATTTTCCTATTGGCTGTCACATAACAACCTACAAATATCTATTCTAGAAGGAATCTTTCCATAACAAATTTTATCCTTGTAAAGATCCAGACTTGGGCCACTGTTTTTGTGCTGGTCGAGAGACCCAAGTTTCTTCACTTCATTTCAGCTTTGGACGAGGCCCAATTCCACCAGAGGCCTAATAAATATCAGTTGGACCAAATGTTGCACAAAACCGACCTAATAGACACAAGTCACATTAAGACATAAACCCTCAGTTGACTTCTAGAAGTTGTACACCAATCTTATCTTCATCTACACAACCAGTTCCATCTTCATCTTGCTCGTGAGATTCTTGACCTTGAGCAGAATGGAGGGAATTAATTTCAACAACATGCCACGTCCAAATTTTGACGGTCATTCTGTCTTATTGCGAGGAGCTACAGAATGTTCTTTTGGAAAGAGAATCCCTCAATTACAATTTATTTGTCTAGTTTAACTCGATACTGAATTTTAAAAAATAGAAAAAACTTTTAAATCTTATAATTTTAAATTAAAGATTTGTGTAAAATATCAAAATGCCCTTTGAATCTTGTGGTCTTAAATATGCTATGTAAAATATTGAGCGTAAAGAGTTACTAAATATAAAAAGTGACAATCTTTTTGAAACAAACAAAAAAGTAAAGTAAGACAAACAAATCGAAAATATGTAATGGAAAACAATTATTCAAGAAAGAATCATAAGTATTAGTTTAGAAGATTTTCAGCTTTTTCCTTGTGAAAATAGATCTACAATAATATATGTTGGGAATCTTTACTTGATCGTTCGAACTACCTTGTTTTCACAACCTATATATATTCTCTATCTACTAAGATGTTGAGATTTTTCTGTTTGTAAATTCTACCTGTTTATATCTATTGGGAAACACTGTGTTTTCAGTGCCCATAATTGTATATTTATATGTTACTCCCTCCACCTCATATCAATTGTCACGTTTTCATTTTGGACGCCTCCTAAAAAATTATAAATAATTTTTTTTTTAATTTATCTTTCTTCAGTAATTGCACTCTAGTTAAGAGGTAAGCTAATTTTAGTCGTAATACAATCATAATATCCACTAGTAATTATTTATCTGAACTCTTCAAACTCCCATGTAACCAATGTACGTACTTTAAAGAACACTTAATATTATTAGTAAAATAAAACAAAATTAAGTAATTTTATTTCGATTTGGTAGAATCACAAATTCTAATCCGAGGACAAATATTTTCAGTAACTTTAACAACTATATGAGACGGATAAAATATGATAGGCTTTAAAAAGGGAACAAGGTAGTATATTAATAAGCTAATTAACTCTATGTAGATGAACACGACCCAATAACATATTTCAACATATTCCATTCTTGTGCAAAGAGTAAATCAAGGTGGTTGATATCACAAATGATTCCACCTACGCCTGGCAACCGGTTTCATTTAACCGGTAACCGAACCGGTTAAACCGGAACCGGTTAAACCGGTTAACCGGTTCCGGTTAACCGTGTATTGGTTTACCGGTCCGGTTCCAATATTTTGGAAACCGGAACCGGACCGGTTAAACCGGTGAAAAATAAAAAAAATAAAAAAAACGTTGGTATATATATTATATATAAATATATAACATATATATATTAAGTATATATACTTATATAGTATATATTATATATAAATATATATAGTATATATACATATATACTTAATATATATACTATATATATTTATATATACTATATAAGTATATATACTTATATAGTATATATGTATATATAGTATATATATTAAGTTATGCATATATTTAGTATATATATTAAGTTATATATATATATAGTATATATATTAAGTTATACATATATATAAGTATATAGAGTATATAGTACATATATATAAGTATATATATTAAGTTATACAAATATATAAGTATATGTAAGTATATATAAGTTATATTAAGTTATATATATATAAGTATATATAAGTTATACATATATATGTATACGAAAAACACTATTCTGTATTGCTGACTTGCTGTTAGTCTGTTAGTCAGTAAATATTTAAACTTTAATTATAAACTTGTCTAACATATGTAAATATAGCTACAATATACTAATAAATACTATAATATATATATATATATATAATACAAAAAATAAAAAAAAGATTTTAACCACTCCAAACCGGACCGGTTCCGGTTTGGAGTGGAAAACCGGTAAACCGGAACCAGCCGGTTCCTTAACCGATTCCATAACCGGTTCCGGTTGGAACCGGTTGCCAGCCTTACCACCCTATTGAAATTGAGCATTTGGCAATACTCGGCGATACAAATTTCAATATTCTAATGAAGCTTTCTCTATCGAAGGAAGTTACCTTGGTATGTAGTTACTACTTGCCAATTACAGCAATTAAAACCTTGAAAAGAAGATCAGAATATTTTTTTATACACAATAATTGACTGATGATAGAAGCGTTGAAAACCCAGCTGTGAAAACTCCAGCTGTTAAGTCAATCTTTGACTTAGAGTCGTAATTGAGCAAGTTGTGCTAAATTTGGAGGGTCAAAATGAGGGTCATTGACACTTATGCCCTTATTTTGGGGTGGTCTCCATTTTTGCTCCTCGTAAAAATAACTTTCTTACCGGACATAAGTTTATATTTTCGCATCATAATATCCACAAATTATATCTCTAATGACTTTTGTATAAATTCAATTGCTAAAGGATAAAAATTAAAAATCATCCCACTTGAAGGTCAAGTCATGCGATTTCTTCTTAAATGAACTAACTCAATTAATGGACCATTGTCCAGCCCTTCTCAAAAGTTAGTTAGGTGAGATGAAATCCGCATTTTTTTTATCTTCCTCTAAAAAAAAATGCTTTTTCATGGGCATCTTCTATTCAAAAGGATCTTACTCAATTCAATAGAAACTTCACTTCTACCCCACTTTTTTTCTTTTCAGGCTAAATTGTTAGGACGGACTTTTTCTAGGGATTTGAGTGAAATGGACTGGACAATGTCTTATAGTCCAACTCACTCCGTTCATCTTCTATCAACTTTTAATTTCCTTATTTATTTCTTAGAATTTGTTTTTGATGACAAACTGAATTGATACAAAAAAAAAAAAAAAAACAAATTATGATATATGTAACATATCAAATAAAAAATATTGGGGAAAGGACACAAATGGCTGCTGGGCCATAAATAAACCCACGCGCTGGCCCGTCTATTCCCAAACCCAAAAATTAGCCCATAAACTATTTCCATCCGCTAGCCAATTTAGTCACCACAAAAGATTTAAAAAGTCTCCAATAAAAGCTCAGGCGCTTTAAAAAAATAGACTTTTTGTGGTGACTAAAAGTTGCCACTAAAGGGCTGCTACAGAAAAATCAGGCTTTTTAGTGGCAATTAAAAAGGTCGCCGCTAAAGGTTAAACATCCCAAAACATCTATAATATGTGTATATTTAGTAAGATATATCCCAAAAACTTTGAGGCGATTTTTGTATATAATATGTATCATTTGTGTATAAAAATATGTATCAGTACCTATCTTTAATGTATAAAAACTGTATAAAATATGAATCACTAAGGTATGTATCATTTTTGTATATAATATGTATCATTTGTGTATTTATGTATATAAACTGTATCATTCTTGTATATAAAGTGTATAATTAATTCCAACATATGTATATAAATTGCATCATTCTTGTATATCAAGTGTATAATTAATTCCAGCATATGTATATAAACAAACTATATCATTTTTGTATATAAAGTGTACATATAATTCCAACATATGTATATAAAAATGTATTATTCTTGTATATACTTACTAAATATACACATATTATACATATTTTGGGATATTTCTTACTAAATATACACATATTATACATGTTGGATATTTAACCTTTAGTGGCGACTTTTAATTGCTACCAAAAAGCCTGATTTTTTTGTAGCAGCCCTTTAGTGGTGACTTAGTCGCCACAAAAAGTCTTTTTTTTAAGCGCCTGGGCTGTTGGGCCGGCCAGCCTTGGCATTATTTTGGGCCCCCTGGCCATTTTTTGGCATTAATTTGGGCCGACTGGACTCCTGGTGGGATTAAGCCCAAACAGTGGTCAAATGTGGAATTAGTTTGGTTGAGTGGACACACAGTGTCCTTTTCCCAAAAATATTTAAATATCTTGATAAGATTTTTTTCGTGAATCAATTTGGGTTACATACTTGGCCCATTCCAACTGAACGGTTAGATGGGCTCAATTTAGACCAATCAAGTAGATTGACTTACCAATTGTGATTAATTGGTAAATCCTTTCTTGTATATTTCAGGAATTCTAATTCTTTTATCCTTTTCTTTTTATACTTTATTTGTTTTTCCTTTTATGATCAATCCCATGTCTCTCGATCTACACTACCTTATATTACAAAATCTGACGATTCAAAAGAGTTGTAACACATTCCAAACCCGCTGCTTGTTTCAAGAAAACGAAAATTATGAAAGGAAAATCCAATTAACAAAAGTATTAATGCATGTGACCATACTCTATAATAGAAGTCATGCAACCTGAGACTTGCATTGACCCTGGAGAACTTATTTGTGTATTTGGAAACAGAAAAAGAAAAAAAAGTATCTATAACAAAATCTCTAGGTAATGCCACAAATTATTAAAATTGGAAACGACAATAAAACACATCATGCTTTTAGTGTTTTTTTTTTTCCAATAATAAAAGGGCCATGTATTTAATAGGATGGGGTTATGCTGATCCCTAAAACCAGCTATTCGAATTGGCAAAAGCATGAAGGGGACGTATATATATGGACCTTCAAATAATTTTTGATAGTGAGTGAAGATTCCCTTTCTTAACAAGAGTATCTAATTATGTGAACCTAAAGAGCTAGGGATATTACATTTTATTTATTGGAGAAAAAGAAACAAAAATTTCCAATATTGCTATTTTATCATGGGGACCAGTCAGCAACATAACCTATCTCCACATTTTTTTTAAAAAAAAAAGATTTTTTTTTGCTCTTTTTTATTCCGAGAAGGCAAAAACAATGAAAAATGAAATCCTTTTGCCCCCAAGCAGCCCCCCACCCCCCATCCCCAACCCCAACAAAAAAAAAAAAGAAAAAAAAAAACTAGCTATAGCATCTCTTAGAGAAATTTAAAACCAACTTTTTTGTCTAGTTAGAAGGTCCACGTAGCGAAGTCAGAAATTTCGTTAATGGTATTCAAGATTTAATACGCAATACTAAATTTGATATACACAATATATATTTTCGACAAATTATGGATGTTCGACTGACCACCCTTAGTTTATGTAGCTACACCAATGGCTATATACCTAAGAATCCTTTACACAATATTTATCTAGTGTATTCTTTTAAAAATATATTGGCATTTAATTCATATTCATCCGAAAACGAGTTAGTCAAAAAGGAAAAAACAAATATAGAGACAGAAAAAGAGGAAAATTCATATTTAGTTCCAATATCATGTTTAACATGACAGTGCTGTATATATTAATGACAATGTATACAAATATATTAATGATAATGTATACAAGTGTGGAGAGGATTTATAAGAATGCTGAATACAGCATCATCAAATATGTAGCTTTAAACGTATATAAGATATGATTCAAAGTAGAAATCATAACTTTTTGATTTGAGTGGTTTGGGCTGACTCTTTAACTTTTTTTTTTTTTATGAAAGATCAGTCTCATCTCTTTACATATAGTTCCCTTGAAATGTTTAGCTCATATCATAAAAATTTCATTACATTCATGATTTAGTTTTTCTGGTACTCGAATAGTGAAGTAATCACAAATTATATTTTGTGAAATCTAAACTTTTAAAAAAATTCTTTCGTAAGATAACTATATATATATAAAAGTATATAAATTCAACCGTTATGAACTTGGATGAAAAAGGCTTTTCGAAAAAACTAAAAGTCAAAACATCAACAAAATACTTAGTGAAATTAACAAAGAAGTAAGTTAGCGTATCACCAAAAAGCCTAAAGCAAAAGTCTATGTCAATAGAAGAAGCACTGTAGTAACTGATAAAATTGTTATCATGTGATAAGGAGGTCACGGGTTCAAGCCGTGAAAACAACATTTTGCATAAATACAGTAAGACTGCATACAATAGATCCTTGTGCTCCGATCCTTTCCGGATCCCGCATAACTTAGTGCACCGGGCTGCAATTGTTAAGGTAAGGAAGTTGTGTTTCAACAAAAAGTTTCAACAAACATATATATTAAATGATCAATTTGTACTTGTATGTGAATTTTTTAGTTGGATCGTAGTAATAATGTGGAATATAAGTTTTTCCTTAAATGATTTGTAAATTTTTATGATTTTCAACTTTATCATGTTTATTATGCTCACCTACACCGACACATGTTTGTGCCGTGGTATACTTATTGATCTAAGTAAATTTATTGTGCGTGTTTTTAAAATTTTAATGTTATTTCTTCTGCAAATTGCGTCAAACCTTGTTTGAATTAATAGACGTTACCCAATGTAGTTGGATCTTAGTTTGATGCGTATCTCATATTCAACTTCCCCGAATAGTTTTTTCATATTTGATAGGCAAGTTTTTGAATTTGAAAAATTTGTACAAAGCATAGGAAACGGATCTAGATTGTTGAGTTGAAATATTCTTCCGAGACTCTTTTGTCATATAAAAAAAAATAGTTGTCATATTCCAATTTTTTTCTGGACCAAATGTACATTTACTTTCCATAAACGTGTTTGTTCATAGATATACCCTTACATATCCTAAATAGTCCTAATATTATTCTTAAAAATAAATTTGTTAATGCAGCCTAATAGTGTCTTCTTCTTTTTTTCGTTTTTAAAAAAAAAAAACTAAATAAAGAAAGAAGTGGTAAAACAAAAAGGACAAATACAGTAACTATGAACTTCAATTTCACCCAACTCTATATATGGAACAAACTGAATATGTAAGTTCGATTTTGAAGGTCAAAAATTAAAAACCACCCCATTTGAAGGGAAACCATGCAATTATTTGCTTTTTAGACTTTACTAGTTACTACAATGCTGCATCTTATATAATGAAAGTCCAATAAGAAATTAGAAAGTTTGACAAGACAAAAATTCAAATCGAAACAGAGTAGCAGATAGTCGCTTTGATATGAACATCCCAGCTTGTGCTACTAATGAGTAAATTTTGGTCAGAGTTTCCCAAGTTTATGGGATTTAATTTACTTTTAGACATTATACGCGCAAATTAGACCTTAATTTTTTAAAATCGGGATAAAAAATCATACTAGGATGTTCTACTAGGAAACACATACAGCTGGCTTTTAAAAAGATTGATGTTTAAGAGGTAGATTAGAACGTCGTCAGTTCATGTAATATTATAAAGGGGAATACCATATAATTGTGATTTTTTAAACTTAATGCCCTAATTATCATTTGCATTTACTGAAAGAAAAGTTGCCAAATGTCAACTATTAAGTTAGTTAATTACAAGCACAACGAAACACCTTATCATGAGTTCATGACCAATCTAGCTTAGCTAATAGCAAAACATAACAATTATACTGACAATTGAACTTACTGTCCATCATCTTTAAGAGATTAAAATAATTTGATTACAAATGATGACAAGGTGACAAAACAAAATATAAGTACATGAACAAATGCATATATGTTTCTTGTTCTTAAGACATGAAAGCTCCTAAGTCAAAAAACTACTGCAAAAATTTTCATGTGAACCAAAAAACAAATGCTATATGTAGCTACTTAATATGTAAAAGTAAACTAAAAGTATCTTTTTTTGTTTCCCACCGATGTGCGGTATTCGCATTGGAGCATGAATAAGTTGAAATTCGAGCCGTGTAAGGTCCATTCGGGGCAAGTGCTCCCTACCAAAGGACAATGTTATACTTAATTTCAATATAGTGATTAGTCATTAACTCGTGTAAGGGCATTAACTACTTCCAGATTTGGTTGTATAATATAGTGATTAGTTGTTGTTATCATTTATAAACTATGCATTTTGGTAGCTAGGACTATATATTCTTTACCAAATAACAGGAAGCTAGGACTACATATTTATGGGCCTAGTTATCGGGTTTTTGTACGAATATGGCTGAGCATCCATAATACGGAGCAAGTAACACTTAGTAAAATTAAACTTACTCAAATAACTACCTTTTGTTACCTTCTAACTGGATATAACTATAACATGCAATATTACCCAGCGTAGCTATTTTTTTTTTAAAAATGCGTGTATTTCTGTTATTTTGAAATACAGAGAAATATAGCGAACAGTAGACAATTTGCAACGAAATCCGGAACTATTTTTGGAACATTTTTTTTTAATTTTTTTTATGAGAATCAATGTAAATGGTCCCATAAATCATGCAAAATGCATGTTCATCCGTATCAGCTCACATGTCTCTCTCCACTTCTATCACATTAAAAAAAAATTAAATTCAAAACCAGTAAAACTTCCAATTAGAGGAAAAACTTAACGAGCTATGTTTTATACTTTCAAATTCTTCTAGTCTGAAGTTGAAATACATTCAATGCCATGTGAACGAGTGTCTATGTAGAATCATAGTGACGATCAGATTTGTATTTCGTATTCTACAAAAGGTAAATTTCAATTTTTTCAATTATTCGTTTTTTAGATTTTTGTTTTGTTTCTGTTATCTATGATTGAAGCGATGGATTATTTTTTGAGTGCAGTATTTGATCTTTTTATTTTTGATATATTTGAAAAGAAAAGATGTCAAGCATAACAACTGTTATCCTGAGGTTCAAGGAGAAATAAAACTATCCGAAGTAGAGGACCAAGAGTTGGAAAGACAACTTAAACTTTTGAACAAACCTCCAATCACAACCATTAAGGTAGTATTTATTTCGGGTTAAACATTGGATAGAAAGATACGCAACTGTTATAACCAAAATAACTTATTTATAAATTTTGATTCACAGACTAAGTATGGTGATATATGATTGTGTGAATTTTTACAAGCAACCTGCATTTGATCATCCATCTTTAAAGAACCACAATTTTCATCCAAAGGCATGTCATTCCAGTCTCTATTTATTGCTATCAACATTTAAACAAGGATATACTGATCTAGAATTTTAGTTTTGGATGGACAGATGAAGCCTACCTTACCTAGGATAATGCAAACTTCAGGTACCTCAGCAACTAATAAGTCATCGACGATATGGCTAAACGATCGAGGTTGTCCTTTAGGGCCAGTTCCTATCAAAAGGGTTACTAAGGATGATCTTATCAGACAAAGACTTATGCCACCACCCTGTAAAGAAATGGATCATGGGCCTAACTCAACCTCAAAAGCTAGCTTATGAGGGGAGGATTACCCAAGTCCATATAAGGAGACCACCCATCTCATTAACCACCAACCACCGATGAGGGACTTTTTTTCATTCTTCAACACCCCACCTCACGCCCAGGGCTGGACATCTGGAGCGTGGACAATTTAATTTGGGGGCCTAACATCGGGTGAGATGAGTCCTGCTCTGATACCAGGTAGAGAAATGGATCATGGCCTAACTCAACCTCAAAAGCTAGCTTATGAAGGGAGGATTACCCAAGTCCATATAAGGAGACCACCCATCTCATTAACCACTGATGAGGGACTTTTTTTCATTCTTCAACACACCCGAAGATGTCGCACTTCATACTCAATTTGGTAAGGTAAGATAATGTAAAATCAATTTACGGCTTTTAGCATTAATAATCCATTTCCAAATAATAGAATCTATTGTTTCACTTATATATTTATGTAATCATGTAGGATAACAACTCATAACATAATAAATAAGAAAAAGATAGTCCATGTATAAATCTTAAAGATGTTTAGTTTTCACCATTAGCAGAAAATCTCATATATTTTAAATTATTACTTTTACACAGACTAGCAACCACAGTAGTGAGCCGAAAAGAAGATTCTTATCTGCAAAAGGATACAGGGTAACTTTTAATTTTCTAGTTTTTGGTTCTCTTTTCAGCAAGGTTTAATTTATTTAGTTAAAAAAAATTAATTTGTTAAAATATTGAAGGTTGCAATAGTTTCAACTCTTAATGATCCGAAAAACAAGTTCAGGGGAGCTGGAATGACAGCTACTATATGGAAGCCTTATGTTAAGGGTCAGCAGCATAGCGGATGCCGACTGAAAGTTCAAAGAGGGTCAGACATTTTACAAGTTGGTTGGAGAGTAAGTTTAATAGCATGTCCATTGCTTATTCTATTATATTTGATTTCTTGCAGTCAATTTCTTCTGTGTTTAGAGGATTAAATATTGCACGTCTAAAATATAATGCAAGTTAGAATTGATGTGTATCAATAAACTACCATTAAATTATTATGATGGTTCTATTTCTTGTGTAGGTTGATCCAACATTATATGGCAATAGTAAAACTAGGAGGTTTATACATTTTCAGGTTAGTTATTTTCACGAGTACCTGTAAATTTTTATCTCGTGTTCATGAAATTATTAAGACTTGATATATAATTTTATGTGTTTTAGGCTGGTAAAAAGCATTGCTTCAATACACTATGTCCTGGATTTGTACCAGTTGACAACCAACTACCTATTGAAGCGCCATTTACTAAAACTTCACGCCGTGGAGATCCTAAGCACATATTTGAATATCCAATGTACATCGATCGGGTGTATGCTACATTTCTCTTTCTAGAATTGTTTTCAAGTTTTTCAATAGTACAATACTTTATATAACGAACACATTTTCTTTTGAAATCAAAAGGATCTAGCGAATGGAAATTGGTGAGTTATGTCTGAAGAAACCCATAAAGAACTTGGTTTTTGGCCTCAAACACATCTTCACTAACTTGGCAACCTTTGCTGCGAACATTGAATGGGGAGGAATGGCTTACAGCCCCGCGAACATACCTGAACCTCCCATGGGCTCCGGTTTTTTCCCCATAGAAAATTTCAGTATGACGCTTCATGCAGGAAAATTATAGTATTAAACTATAAAGGTGAGACCATAGATGTAGCAACGACCCCGCACAGTGATAATCCTAATTTCTACAAGGTTTTCGATCTTCCAAATGGAATAAATGAAATGTTTAAGCATATTATTTTTTACGGGGGGCCTGGTTCAGTTGATAACTCTTAAGTCTCCTTGTTTATTTTGACCAGAAAAAAAAAATCTCTTTGTTTATGTATTTGCCATGGCAACTACAATCCAAGCCCAAAGATGAATTATATCCGGAGAAATATAGGTGATCTTACTTGACATTATTCATTTCACATACTTTCACTTATATTTTTCTTTCATTTTCTATTGGTTTTTATTTTGTAATCACAAAACATCTTAAAATCTAATAGAATAAAAGAAATCGGTAAAATTCTTTGATGGTCACATAAATTAATCACTGAATTGGAACGACAGGCGAATATCGAGAGGGCATATTACTGGATCATCAAATTCGTTCATGAAACACAAGTGCCCCCAAGAGGATGTCTTATTTTTTTTTAATTCTATATAAACTATAAACTAAAAATGCATATTTTAACAAAGTAGGACAAAACCACATCACCTCTATAAACAATTTAATAAGGGAACAATTATCTAAACCACATACGATAAGTTACTTCAAACGTAGCACTTAATCTTATTTTAGGTTCGTGATTACCAATGAGCTCATTCTTTCTTGTTTTAAGTGTTAAGCATCAGCAACTTATTCTTGTATATATCTCAAGTTAAATTTGTCTAAGTACACTTTTTAAGTTGCATTTCTTTCCCCCCGCTAATTTAGTGTTCCAAAAACCTTTGAATAGCTTCTGAAGTTTGAATAGATTATAAACTACAAAATAAAAACTAAAAAATAAGTAAAATATAAAAAGTGGTGTTCCAAATTAAATGGTATGCTGATGATCGCAGCAATTTGGTAGCAGGTTGCCTATTAGGACAGAATAAATATTTTTTTCTCAAAAAAAGGAACATTGAATCATTAAAAAAACATTAACAAATTATTTCCAACGTGAGTTCACCAATGTCAGCATGCACGTGAATACCTTATCAAGACTTAGTTAAAAAACAAACCTAAATTTCTTCAATAGATGCTTGCGCCACTTCTAATTTTTTTTCTCCAAAAAAAAAAAAAAAAAAAACAAAGTAACCTAAGTGGGTATTTATACCTAATCATGCTGATGAATTAGAATGGTCTGTCAAACTCAAACTTTTGGTGCATGCATCAACCTGCACTTAGAATTTATTTATACAATTATCCTAATATTTAACTTTATGTTTACTATGATATCCTATTATCCAATCATATTTTAAGGAAATGGATGAATTCTTTTATAAAGTAAATATGTGATAAGCTTTAGTTCCAACATGCCACGTCCAACTTTTTACGATCATTCTGTCTTATTGCGAGGAGCTACACAATGTTCTACGTTCTTTTGGAAAGAGCATCCTCCCTCAATTTTAATTTATTTGTCTTAGTTTAACTCGATACTGAATTTTAAAAAATAGAAAAGACTTTTAAATTTTATAATTTTAGGAGCCGTTTGGACATGATTTCATCTCATGAGGTGAAATCATGTTTGGACATGCATTTTGAATTTCTTAAGTTGCAGTTTTTTTATAAATATAAAAACCCCACAAGTTGTGAAAATCATCAAAAAATTTCTAATTCTTATACAATCTTACCAAATGAGTAAATCATAGTTCATAATAAAATTAATACGCTACTAGAAGGCCTTTCTAAAAAATACAACATCAATTGATTATACTTTAGTTGGAAAAATACATTAACCCCCCCCCCCCCCAACGTATGGCCGGATTAATTATGACGCACCCAACCATTGCGGGCGACCTATTACCCCCCCCCCCAGTCTTAATTTTTCAGTATTTTAGTGACCTTTTATCGCTGATTTTTTGTGACCCCCAATTTTTTATCGTACGTGTTGTACACACGCCTTTTAATTATCCAATTCAGCATTATTTTTTTAACTCTCTTTTCATTTCACCCATAAACGTAAACAAAATTAAAAGGCTCAGATTTTAAAACTCCCCTCTCTCTCTCTCATCGATTTTCACAGATTTTGCACTGTTTACCTTGATAATTTTCAACCGATCTTCTACCACATACATTAATTCGCGCAATACTTAGTGATTTGTAGGGTCGTTTTTGCATTCTCAAGTTTGGTGAAGTTTGTTTTGCTGAAGAAGGTTATCATTCGTGAGGTAACTGTAGGGTTTTGACACATTTAATTATTTGCTTGCATTCTAGGGTTTTGGAATCTGGTGTTTGTTAATGTAGGGTCATTTTTAGGATTTTGACACATTTAATTATTTTCTTGCATTCTAGGGTTTTGAATCGGGTGTTTGTTAATGTAGGGTTTTTTAAGTAGAATGAGGTAAATGAACGAGTAACTTTTGCTGCTGATTTTGTTAAAAAACATATGTTTCCCTTTGATGTTGCTTGTTGGTGAGAAGTTTTGTTGATTTGTAATTTAAGGGTTTTGTTAAGTATTGTTGCTTTGTAACTTTCAGGTATGACTGATTTTATTTATGTTACGTTGAGATGGTTTTATGGTGGGGTATTTGATTTAAGTAGTGGTGTGCCAAGATATGAGGGTGGTAATTGTACAGAATTCTTAGATGTTGATGTTGATACGTTGTCATATTTTGAGCTTAGGGACTACATAAAGGAATTAGGATATAGTCCAAGTTGTGGTTTTAAGGTGAAACCCCCTAATAGTGACATTCTTGTAGATGTACTTACTGACAAGGATATTTTGGACATTTCCCTAGGTTTGAAAGATGGGGACATTATGGAGATATATGTCTGCCACATGGTAGATGAACCAGATGTGCCCCCGTTGCCTTTGGAATATATTGTTCCCAACAACCAAACAAAAAGTGATGCTTTTAATAAAGTTGGTGAGGGTATCCAATGTGAACCAAATGTTTGTCAAAGCAACCCTAATGAGAACCCAGCCACTGAAAATACACCACTTGAAACTACAACAACTACTACTTCACCCTCTCAATTTCCCATTAATTCTTCAACCCCACAAACAGAAGCTGCTGAAAATTCACCCAAACAAACTGAACCTGAAGATGGTGAAATGGCAAAGCAAGTAAGTAGTGATCATGTTGACTCTCAATCAACAGATTCTGATGTTGAATCAGATGTTGAATCTGATGTAGAATCAGACCATGTGGCAGTATTTGATGGTCCAGATGGTGATGATGGATCTGATGTACATGAGGAAGTTAGAACATTTAGGGCTAAAAGGAGGACTTATAAGAGAAGGACTAGAAGAGAGAAAAAGGGGCAACCTAACATTGATGATGTACCTTTAGGTGAAGTTGAACAAGACATAGGATTTGATGAAACAGAACCTAATGAAAGAGGTTTGGAAGGAAGGGTAGGTGGTGATGAACCCTTTTACTTTAGTTCTGATACATATAGTTGTTCATCTGATGATGATGATGCTGAGGAGGGGGTAACCTTGAAACCTAGAAGGGAAAGTAAATACATAAGGTTTGACCCTACATGTAAGAAGGTAGTATGGCAACTTGGTATGATTTTTCAGAGTGTTAATGAGTTTAGAGATGCTGTGACTAGATATTCACTTCAGAAGCATATTCAGTTAGATAAGTTTGTCAATGAGCCTTCAAGGGTGAGGGTCACATGTAGGGATGGTTGTCCTTGGTTAATTTATGCTAATCTGGACAATTCAACCAAGAATTTTCAAATCAAAACATACTATCCTAAACATAGATGTGTTCAGACCACAAGGAACTATATGTGCAGTTCTAAGTACCTAGCCACCCACTACAAAGATAGAATTACTGAACAACCAAACATCAGAATTTGCAAACTCCAAGAGGCAATTAGGAAGGAACTTGGTGTACATGTTGGCAGGTCCACTGTTAGGAGAGCTAGATCTAAGGTTTTACTAGAGATCGTGGGTGATCAAGAAAAAGAGTTTGGAAGAATACTTGATTACAGAGATGAAGTGTTGAGAACAAATCCAAGAAGTACTTGTGTGGTGAAAGTGTCTACTACAGAATTTGCTGAAGATGGTAGGCCTTGCTTCTTAGGTTTCTACATCTGTTTTGATGCCTTGAAAAGGTCATTTTTGAGTGGTTGTAGAAGATGCATTGGGTTAGATGGCTGTTTCTTAAAGGGTTGTAGCAAGGGTCAACTGCTTGATGAGATTAGAAGGGACAAACTCAACAAGGCCACTAGCAGCAAAGGAAAGAGGCCATGGAAGTGATGACCATTACTTAGATTACTAGAACTAAGTTGTTTTTTGGATAATTATCTGCTTTGTATGAATTCGGCGGTTTGGAAGACTTGAATTAGCAGTTACAATGACTTAATGTTTTGTGCTTAATTAAGTGTTAGAATGACTTATTAATCATACTTGTTTGTGTCCATTGTTTGTGCTCTGTTAGCTGTGGTACTGTGATTTGGGCAGTGTGTACATTGAGCACTAAAGTTAAATGTGCAGTCTGTGCACTGTGCCGTGTGTGTACATATAAATGTAGGCAGATTTCTGTGCCGGCTTGAATTCAGGTACATTGACTGAAATAATTCAGTCAGTCTGCATTGGATGTTTCAATTCAATCTAATTGAATTCATTCACATTGACTGGTAGTTGGGAAGGCTAATGAGAATTGTAACCATTCAATATCATCAGCCTATAAATAGCCTATTAAGCTGTCCATTTCAACTCATCCCTACAACATTCCTTCTCATTCAAACAACGAATTTCATAGCAAAATGCCTCTAGGTGAAGATGAACTGATTTACTTCGAGAAGAAACTAACCAAATCATACGTTGATAACGATGACTTTGTAAGTGTTATTTTGCAAACTTATTTCAATTGATGTGTTTACTTATTCATAATGTCTTATGCATTTTGTGCAGATCCTACCTTCTAACATACAAGATTTTCTTCCAAACACAACTACACAAGCTGTTGTTTTCTACGAGCAGCGTGAATACAATATGATGTATAAGGTTGGCGCGCATACCCGCCTCTGCCAAGGGTGGAAGGATTTCATTGATGCAAACCTTCTAAGGGAGGGACACGTCTTATGCTTTAATGGTTGTGAACATAATGAGAAAGTAACATTCTTTGTTAATATCAAGAGGGAAGTTATTGAAATAGATTAGGTTTCTCCCTATTATGTAAAGTTTATGAATTATCATCAATGAAATCTATATCTATGAACTTTATCTTTATCTATGGTTTTTCTTCTCAAGTTGAATGAAGACAACTTTTTAATTGAACATCCATGACAAGAAACTTCTTCAACTTACATACACAAAGTGAATAACAATCACTTAAACATCCTTCAACATACAAACATGTAATCCTACTATGGCAATCGACATTGGTAATGCTTGTTCAAAAACACCCAATAAACCAAATAACAACACCAAAGAAACACAAAAACAAAAACTTGTTAATAGTAATGCATCTACCCCTCTTCTCTTGTTCAAGCTTCATCACTTTCATCTCTTCTTCATTACCAATATTCTCATTACCGGTGGCCATTTCACTATTGTCATTACCAATATCTCCATCAATGCAAGAAGACTCTCCTTCTTCCATTTCATTTGTCAAACCAACTTCTTCCGCCATTTTCTTCTTCAATTCTACTGTTTGCTCTTCCATTTTCTTCTTCAATTCCATTGCTTGCTCTTCCATTTTCTTAATCAATTTGTGAATAACAAACTTAGACCTTTCATCAATAGGATCATCCCTCCATTCAAAGAACTTACATTTCTTAGCCTATAAAATAAATTTAGCTCATGTTAGGAACACTGTAATGTGTGGCAGAAATAAGGCACGCAACATAAAAAAATATATTTATAATCGTACCCCATAGAATGGGCATGTCCAAAATCTTCTTCCGGGATTATTGGGAGACCAAGAAATCTGCATTTTCAATAATACTGCGTGATGGCATCGCACTTGACGCTTCATCTTTGGATCGTCATTTTGACTACAAAGATTGTTCAACTCCGATTTGAACTCTTTCATTAAGAACCCTAGAAAAAAAAATTAAGTGAAAGATTTCTTGGTCTATAAATAAAAGATGAGAATAATAATGAGTTTGGAGAAAATATTACTTACCACTAGAATGCATGGCACAGATTTCAATTTTTTTTTCTTCAAGCTTTGGCAACAATGGAGTCAAGAATCGAAAATGAAGAAGAAGGAAGAGAAAATAAAGGGGGAGGGGGTGGGGTAGGTTTTTCCCGTTATTTTTAAACACGTGTCAAAAAATAACTGGTCAAATGCTCCCCTCACGCACTGCTTGGTCGTGTAGTCACGCGCACTGCCAGATCAGCGCTAAAAGGTCACTAAAATACTGAAAAATTAAGACTGGGGGGGGGGGGGGGGGGGGGGTAATAGGTCGCCCGCAAAGGTTGGGTGCGTCATAATTAATCCGGCTATACGTTGGGGGGGGGGGGGGGGGGTTTAATGTATTTTCCCTACTTTAGTTCAATAAAAAGAAAAAAAATTAACATGAATAGTAATGTAACTACTCTTTAATATAATCCTCCCATATGGTAAACATGATTGGTAAATATATTTTACCAACTTGCAGATTAAATATAAATGGTTGACAAACATGATTGGTAAATATATCTACCAACTTATGATTTTTTTTAACAAAATATAAACATATGGGTCAAATTTTATATTTATATTTTTTGAAATCATGATTTCAAATCCCAAATCATGCCTTTTTGGATGATTTGAGATTTCATCTCATGAAATGAAATTAGAGATGAAATCACATGTCCAAACACTGATTTCATCTCATGAGATGAAATCGTATGTCCAAATGCCTACTTAAAGTAAAATATTTTCTAATGTATCAAAATACCTTTTGAATCTTGTGATCTTAAATATAATATGTAAAATATTAGGCGTAAAGAGTTACTAAATATAAAAAGTTTGAAACAGAGGAATACGTAATGGAAAATAGTTATTCAAGAACGAATCTTATACCGTAGCATTTCAAAGTAAATACTACTCCCTCCTGATAAAAAAAAAGAGTCCGCTTAGTCTTTTTTTCTTGGATAAAAAAAAAAGAGTTCACTTAGCAAATCAAAAAAGAATTAACTTTGTTTTTTCATATTTGCCCCTATTGAGTGTTACTCCCTCCGGATAAAAAAAAAGGAGTCTACTTAGCCGTTTGCACACCCCTTAAGAAAATACTAACTCCTAGACAAAAATAGGTAATTAGACTAAAGTACCCCTAATTAAATAGACATTGGGATTTGATCAGATAACACTTAATAAGGGCAAATGTGAAAAAACAAGGTTAATTCTTTCTTAATTTGCTAAGTAGACTCTTTTTTTTATCCAGAAAAAAAGGCTAAGTGAACTCTTTTTTTGATCCGGAGGGAGTATATGATAGCATGATCAAATTCCAATGCCTATTTAATTGGGGTAGTTTAGTCAAATTACCTATTTTTGTCTAGGAGGTAGTATTTTCTTAATGAGTGTGCAAATGATTAAGTGGATTCTTTTTTTATCCGGATCGGAAGGAGTAGTTTAGAATGTTTACGGCTTTTTCCTTGTGAAAATAGATATACAATAATATATGTTGGGAATCTTTACTTGACCGATCGAACTACCTTGTTTCACTACCTACATATATTCTCTATGTGCTAAGATGTTGAGAATTTTCTCTTTTTAAACTCTACTCCCCCCGGATTAAAAAAAGAGTTCACTTAGCCATTTGCATATTCTTAAAAAAATACTAACTTCTAGACAAAAATAGGTATTTTGACTAAACTAACCCTAATTAAATAGATATTGGGATTTGATCATAACACTTAATAGGAGCAAATCTGGAAAAACTAGATTCTTTATTGATTTGATAAGTGGACACTTTTTTTTACCCAAGGATAAAAAGACTAAGTGAACACTTTTTTTTATCCGGAGGGAGTACCTGGTTATATTTATTGGGAAACACTATGTTTTTCAGTGCCCCTAATAGTATATTTACTTCATCCGTCTCATATTACTTGGCCACATTACTAAAAATATATGTCTCAAATTACTTATTCATTTACAAACCAAGCTAAAATTAATTAAATATTTCTCATCTTACCCTCCACCTCATATCAATTGTCACGTTTTCCTTTTGGACGTCTCTTAAGAAATCATAAATAAATTTTCTTTTTACTAATTTATTTTTCTTCAATAATTGCATTCTAGTTAAGAGCTAAGCTAATTTTAGTCGTATTACAATCATAATATCCACCAATAATTATTTATTTGAACTCTTCAAACTCCCATGTAGCTAATGTACGTACTTTCAAGAACACTTAATATTAAGAGTAAAATAAAACAAAATTAAGTAATTATATCTCGATTTGGTAAAATCACAAATTTTAATCCTAGGACAAATATTTTCTGTAACTTTAACAATTATATGAGACGGATAAAATATGATAGGCTTTAAAAAGGGGACGAGGTAGTATATTAATAAGCTAATTAACTCTATACAGATGGACACGACCCAATAACATATTTCACCATATTCCATTCTTGTGCAAAGAGTAAAACAAGGTGGTTGATATCACAAATGATTCCACCCTATTGAAATTGAGCATATGACAATACGATATGCTGATAATTTGGGGCGTCACAATTGTCTTGAAAATAATATATGACACATTCGATGTGCAATTCTTTTGTTAACTATAAAAGCGTGTTTTGCTAATATGATGATTATATTTTACTATTACATTGGTAGTTTTACGACACCTCAGAGAGTTCCAAAATTTTAGATAATAGAAACAAATAATAATGGTAATGATTGAAAACAATGATGATTTCAAGATTGAAATTATTACATCTATGAAGTTCACCTTAGTCCAGCTTGAGAGTTATATAATAATCTCGAAGTCAAATTCATCATAATTCTCAACCGGAATAATCAATTTTATTTTTGGGCCGGTGCATAATTGAGTCTGCCGCCCGAAGGCAGAAAAATCAGTGAAAATAATAACATCTTTTTGTTCATAATTATTAAATATCATATTTTTCTTCCACTAAAAAAAGAATATGGATGTCATTTTACCAGCTCCAACTTTTTATGAAAGTGTGAAATTCCCAGTGGACATCACCTCAGTGTTAATTTAAATGTCCACTTCAAGTTTACTCGTTTTCATAATAACTACCAACTTCAAGTTTACTCGTTTTCATTATAATTACCACGTAGCATGAGTAATTGATGTAGAAAAATATATTAGTATTTATTTATATTTGATGTTTACCCACTTGTGTGATTACACTGCGTATGTTGTTGTATTTATATTTGATGTTTACGCTAAACTAATGAGTATGAAACGTTATATAGTTATCACTTTATTATGGTTAATTCATATACAGTGCTTTCGTCTTACTTGACCATAGTTAATTAATATGATTTGATGTAAACACTAGTTAGGATTGGATGCACCTGTTTTAGCTGGGGTTTCATTTGAACCAAAGTCCGCACCCATTATGTATATAGTTGAATAACTTATGTCCGCACCTATTAATTTTACATTTTTGTTTTCACTGTCTCAAAGGAATGTAGAATAAACAGTTGGTCACTGTCAGTACCTAATAATCCCTCATCAAGTGATAAGCACGAAAAATAATGCACTCGGGCACTTAACAATGACTACTTATTAATTTAATCAATGATAATCCTTGACAGCGTTTCTTTTTTTATATATATAAAAAAATTATTCCTTTGCCTCTAAGTGGAATTTAGAACCTCTAATTGCGTCCCTCTTTACTTCGAACAGTCCTTTGCATTCCCTCTTTGTTCTATGTTTTATTTTTGAAGAAATATTTAGTGGTCGTTACACAAACGTAAGTGGAACCCCACTGAATTAAGCATAATGTCGTTAAGAAAAAGGAGTTTGACTTCGGAATTTGCAAATTTATTAATCTCAAAAAGTCGTAATGATTATTCAAATCACCAAACTCTGACTAAGAAGAAAATTTGATGTTTGAAAAAAAAAACAGAGGAAAAAATGAAAATTAATTATAAAGAAAGCAAGAAATAGGATGAATCTAATTGTTACTAAGACAAAAAATGAATATTGGAACTAATTCAACTTTTAAAAACTAGCTCATGAAACTAAATTGAAGATTACACGTCTCAATCAATTTGAGACTCTGACAGGTTGACTCAAGTCTTAAGTGCTCAATTCCTATCAGTGGAGCTAGGTAGAAATAAGATGTTCAATTATACTTTGCAAATAAAAAAAAGAGTATTTGCTGTGGAATCATTTTGACATAAGGAAACATAATAGTTTAGCAGAAAATGAGGTTCAAAAGGGCAGTTATAATCACAGGTTCAAATCCCAGTTCAATATTGCAATATCTTTTTGAATATCCTTATATAAATTTCTGACAATGTTACTGCCTACTATTTAAAACGTAGAAATGCAATTCCATATTTTGGAAGATCTACCGTTCAACCAAAAGAATACATGGATACAAAGAACTAGACAAAGAATAAAACTTTGGAACGGATTTTTTAGTTTTTCAAATGAAGAATCAATTCGAATAATAAAATGTGAACCTCAAAGTCTTCATCAAGTTCTAATATATGGTCAGTAACCTCCACGTGAGTTACTGACCATATATTAGAACTTTACAAAAAGAATATTTAGTTCCTAGGAGAAGTATAAGGGGAAAAATGTTTTTCTGATTTAGTGGTTCTCCACAAGGCCAACTCAGTGCCACACAAAAAGCATATTATATTGGGCATACAAACAGACACACCGGAATTAAAATAAACTCAGTGAACAGTCATCTTCTACTTTACTTTATTGCCTAAGACAGACTGGAAGAATAAACAAAGAGAATAAATCTTACCATCAACCTCTGAAATTTAAGTTGTACGCCTGTCGTCCCATTTTTACCGTCGATTTAGCTCAAATATTTTGTCTCAAAATAATCATTTTAAACATACAAAATTAAAGTTAGCAATTGTTTCTAACTATACCCTTAACATTAAACAAATACTAATCCTTTATAATATTGCTCAATTTTAATAAACTATCTAAAAATATAAGTAACTTAGTAAACTATATCGTGCATTTATTACTTTTAACCAATAATTAAAATGGGAAGGAGGGAGTAATAATGACTAAGGAGTATACACTTAAAAAAAAAAAAACTTCACTATTAGGTAATTAAATATGTTATAACAGGTTACTCTTCTATTTTTTTAGATTATTATATAAAATAATAGATGTATAGTGGGATGAATGAAATCTTTTCTACTTAACCAAAGGTCTCGAATTTGAATCTTGAGATTTAAGAACCTCTAATAAGGAGCATTTCCTATTTTAAAGCATCCTACATATGCGCGAATTTAAATTAATCGGACTAATGAATAGCAAATATCAAAATGGTTAGAAAATAAAAAAATAAAAATCCTTGTCAACATTAAACGTAAACGTCGGCAAAATGTTATCTAAAGTCAAATGTTTTTACTTTCTTGATTGCTTCTTCAGCTATTTTTTTAGTGGTTGTTTCTTCAACTTCTATTTATAGCCCTTCAACTTCTCTATTACTCATCAGAAAGAATCCAAAATCTTCTCTCAAACCCTTTCATCTCCTTCATCAATATTCCAAGCTTTTATTTAATTTTCTCTAATGGGTAAAATTCATCCAGAAAATATATCTTCTCCTCCTACTTCTCCTTCTTCTTGTTCATCTCCTTATGTTGCATCCATAAGAGAAACTTTTACCATATGGATGAAATCACTAGTTTTTCATGGGAATGGATGTACTGTTTTTAATTCCAAAGGTGAACTTGCTTTTAGAGTTGATAATTATCAAGAAAAATGTAGCAATGAAATATTTCTCATGGATTTCAATGGTCAAGTTCTCTTCTCCATCAAAAAAGAGGTAATAAAAAAGACGGCAATTTTTTTTTGGCACTTTGAATTATTCACTCCGTCCCAATTTATGTGGCACTGTTCAAACTTCTTGATTTTAACTGTGAATTTAGATATAGAGTCAAAGAATAACTGTTTGACTTTCGAAATTTGAACAGTACTGCCACACATATATTAGGACAGAGTGAGAGTAATGTTTTTGGTATATTTCATGTTATGGAAGTTGGTATTTATATTTATTTGTCTTTTTCTTTATGCAGAAATTGAGAGTTTTTGGTCGATGGAATGGATATTTATGTGGTGGATTTAAGGGGAGGCCATGGTTTCAAGTGAGAAAGAACTGCACATTTTCAAGAGGAAATGTCATATGTAATGTCAATTTGGGGCATGAAAAATCCATCGAAAGCTGCTACAAGATTCAAAAATTGGACAGAAAATCATCATTTAAAGTTACAAATAATACTGGAGAAATTGTTGCAGAGGTATGTCCTCTGAAATCTTGGATTCATATAACTTTTTTAACGCCTTTTTTATTAAGTTATATATATTGTCAGTATAAAGATTAATTAAAACTAATTTTTCTTGTTGCAGTTAAAACAAAAGCAATCATCAAGAGGATTTGCTTATGGAGATGATGTGTTAACTCTAGAAGTGGAACCCGAAGTTGATCAGTCACTAATTATGGCTTTAGTGACAGTTTGCGGTTTGATTACTCGGAAATTATGATCAAGAAATTATATGAAGAATTCAAGAAATATGGGGCTCTTCCATATGAACCACCATTCTGATTTTAGAATGTGTTGTGTGCATTTATTTTCTCTTTGTAAAATAGGAGATCAAATTTGTATATGCAGTTTACAAGAGAATTAAGCTTTGAGATGTAGGACAAAGAGAAGAAATAGTCTAGTTACATTTTGTTTGCATTTCTTGTTGTAGAAATCTTCAACTTTTGTAATGAGTAATTCAAAAGGTACTAATCTGACCTTTTTTAAATATTTGCATTTGTTAACCATTGGTATATATATTATTGGGTTTTTGAATTAACTTGCTTCGTTGAATTATGTAGAAATCTGTGCTTAATGAACTGCTTAATGGCCTTTATTCTACTTCTGCCGAAACTGCTATGAGGTTTGTTTGCGAGAGTATATAGTTTAGAATAGAAGAAGCTCTAAGTTTAATAATTAGAATCCTTATCGTCTGAAAAAGATGTGAACCAATTAAGAGCAGACACTAGTCTTATTTATAGATGCGTTAAGAGCAATCTTTTATCCGAATGAACAATGTTATACCGATTAAGCGGGACAAAATCCAAAAGTACATTTTCACTGATCTAATTATCATTACGAAAATTAGTTATCTTAGTTTTATTTTCGTTTAATAATAACTTGTGCGACGTATTAAATTAATCAAAACTCTATAAAATAAAACACTTAAATCTAAAGATAACAAGTTTCCAACTAAATAAAACTTACTTCGGGGCACTTTACAATCTCTAAAATGATGATCCAAATGTATAGGTATACTTGATGTGTTGAGCCTACATTATTGTTCGAAGAAAAAGATATTAGGTTCTATGTAAAATATTGACATTCCGGCATTTTTAAACATGACTAATCTTTGATCAAAGTACGGAAAAAACGTGAATTTCAAAACTTTTGGCCAATGAATAAAAGGTTGGGCAGACTTAACTGTAAATTTACAGTTTTGTCCTATTGCGCACTAATTTAGTGCGTAAATGTTAATTTGGTAACTTTTTTTTTAATGGTTATTTTGGTACCTCCGATCACTTTTTGGGTCATTTAAGTTCCGGACTCTATTATATAGGGCATACAAACAGACACACAGGAATTAAAATAAACTCAACGAACAGTCAGCTTCTACTTTAATTTATTCCCCAAGACAGACTGGAAGAATAAATACAACAACAACAACAACAACAACCCAGTGAAATCCCACAACGTGGGGTCTGGGGAGGGTAGAGTGTACGCAGACCTTACTCCTACCAAGGTAGGATGGCTGTTTCCGAGAGACCCTCGACTCAATAAAAACATAAAAAGAGGTCAGATACGGCTAAGAGATTCAAAGCGATATGGAAATGAAGTAACGCAAGCGACACAGATAACATAGAATAATCAAAGCACAGGAAATAACAGATAATAGCATAAATTAGAGCACAAGAAATTATACTACGATAATGCGACTATTAATAAGGCAGGGTAATGAGACTATCTACTAGCCTTCTACCCTAATATGGGTCCTCCAAACCCTCCTATCTAAGGTCATGTCCTCGGTAAGCTGTAACTGCGCCATGTCGTGTCTAATTACCTCTCCCCAATACTTCTTTGGCCTACCCCTACCTCGTCTGAAACCATCCATGGCCAACCTCTCACACCTCCGCACTGGGGCATCCGTGTCTCTCCTCTTCACATGCCCAAACCATCTCAATCTCGCTTCTCGCATCTTGTCTTCCACCGAGGCCACTCCCACCTTGTCCCGAATATCCTCATTCCTAATCCTGTCACTCCTGGTGTGGCCACACATCCATCTCAACATTCTCATCTCAGCAACTTTCATCTACTGGAAGAATAAATAATGACAATAAATCTTACCGTCAACCTCTGAAATTTAAGTTGTACACCTTTCGTCCCATTTTTACCGTCGAAAATACAAAACTAAAGTTAGCAATTTTTCTACTACTTAGTGGAGGGAGTTTGGTCGTCCCTCTTCGTCGTTCGTTGATGGGCCCCATTAAAAAAAATAAAAAAAATTAGGCCCTATATTAAACAGGCCCTAAAAACAATATAAAAAAAATAAAAATTGTGTATCCCATATATATTAAATAACAACTAATATTTAAAAAAAATTATGGGCCCCGTATTAAATACCAATCAGTATTATAAAAAAAAAGTGAATCTCATATTTAAAAAACAAACAATATTAAAAAAAAAAAAGTGGGCCCCATATTAAACACCATGCGTATTCGTAGCAAACACTAATATAATAAAGTTTTAGATACGGAGCACAAATTACAATGTTATATCAATCGTGTTTTGAACATAGTACATATAAAAAATAAAAAAATTGGGCCCCATATTAAACAAGCCCATAAAAAAAATTGTGGGCTCCATATATATTAAACAATAACTAATATTTAAAAAAATGTGGGCCCCATATGAAACATCATCCAGTATTAAAAAAAAAAGGTGGAACCCACAACCCCATATTAACAAAATCAAGTATTATTAAAAAAAAAAGTGAATCCCATATTAAAAAAACAAATAATGTTAAAAAAAAATTGTGGGCCCCATATTAAATACCGTGCGTATTCGTAGCAAACATTAATATAATAAAGTTTTAAATACGGACCACAAACTACAATGTTATATTAATCGTGTTTTGAACATAGTATCCCATATTGACAAAATCAAGCAATATATATAAAAAAAAAAATGAATCCCATATTAAAAAAATAAACAATGTCAAAAAAAAAGTGCAGACTTTGTATTCTTAGCAAACACTAATATAATAAAGTTTTAGATACAGAGCACAAATTACAATGTTATATCAATCGTGTTTTGAACAAAGTATATATAAAATAAAATAAAATAAAAATTGGGTCCCATATTAAACAGGCCCATTAAAAAAAATTGTAAAAAAAAATTGTGAGCCCTATATATATTAAACAACAACTAATATTAAAAAAAATGTGGGCTCCATATTAAACACCATCCAGTATTAAAAAAAACAAAGTGGAACCCACCACATCCAAACTCACGGGAAAAAAAAAGTGAACCCCATATTAACAAAATCAAGCAATATTAAAAAAAATAAAAAATTGTGGGCCTCATATTAAACACCGTGCGTATTCGTAACAAACACTAATATAATAAAGTTTTAAATACATAGCACAAATTACAATGTTATATTAATCGTGTTTTGGACATAGTATCCACATTGACAAAATCAAGCAAATATATATAAAAAAAAAAAAATGAATCCCACATTGTGGGCCCCATATTAAACACCATCCAGTATTAAAAAAAAAGTGGAACCCACCATATCCAAACTCAGGGAAAAAAAAAAGTAGACCCCAAATTAACAAAATCAAGCAATATTGAAAAAAAAAGTGAATCTCATATTTAAAAAACAAATAATGTTAAAAAAAATGTGGCCCCATATTAAACACCATGCGTATTCGTAGCAAACACTAATATAATAAAATTTTAAATACGAAGCACAAACTACAATGTTATATTAATCGTGTTTTGAACATAGTATCCATATTGACAAAATCAAGTTATTATGTTCACTAAATATACTTAAAATATTTATATTTTAAAATAAGATAGAATTTAATGCAAAAGACAATATGACAAGTAAAATGAGCTAAACCGAGAATATTTACCAACAATTAAAAAATAGTATTTCTTCGTTTAGATAGAAAATCAATTTCTACAACAAGTCTTCTCTTTTAAAAAATATTAATAAATTTACCGATTTTGTATTCGTAGCAAACATTAATATAATAAAATTTTAGATACGGAGCACAAACTACAATGTTATATTAATCATGTTTTAAACATAACATATACTCTCTCTCTCTCTCTCTCTATATATATATATATATATATAATCATTATTCAAAGATAACTACATACACATAGATGCCCTATAATCTAAAGTGTTGGGGCTGCGCACGGGCATAAGCCGTCTAGTTTTCTAACTAAACCCTACTTGTCCTTTATAATATTGCTCAATTTTAAAAACTATCTAAAAATATAAGTAACTTAATAAAATTTATCATGTATTTTTTTTTAAACAATACTTAAAATGGGAAGGAGGGATATACACTAACAAAAATAAATAAATTACATTGTCAGATAATTTAATACTGTTATAACAGGTTACTCTTCTATTTTATAGTGGGATGAATGAGTTTTTTCTACTTAAACAAATGTCTAAGAATTTGAATCTTGAGATTTAAGAACCTCTAATAAGGAGCATTTCCTATTTTAATGCATCCTACATGTGAGCAAATTTAAATTAATCAGACTAGTGAATACCAAATATCAAAATGATTATAAAATAAAAAAATAAAAATCCTTGTCAACATTAAACGTAAACGTCGGCAAAATGTTATCTAAAGTCAAATGTTTTTACTTTCTTGATTGCTTCTTCAGCTATTTTTTTAGTGGTTGTTTCTTCAACTTCTATTTATAGCCCTTCAACTTCTCTATTACTCATCAGAAAGAATCCAAAATCTTCTCTCAAACCCTTTCATCTCCTTCATCAATATTCCAAGCTTTTATTTAATTTTCTCTAATGGGTAAAATTCATCCAGAAAATCTATCTTCTCCTCCTACTTCTCCTTCTTCTTGTTCATCTCCTTATGTTGCATCCATAAGAGAAACTTTTACCATATGGATGAAATCACTAGTTTTTCATGGGAATGGATGTACTGTTTTTAATTCCAAAGGTGAACTTGCTTTTAGAGTTGATAATTATCAAGAAAAATGTAGCAATGAAGTATTTCTCATGGATCTCAATGGTCAAGTTCTCTTCTCCATCAAAAAAGAGGTAATAAAAAAGACGGCAATTTTTTTGCACTTTGAATTATTTGTTCCGTCCCAATTTATGTGGCACTGTTAAGATTTCGTTTAACTGTGAATTTAGATATAGAGTCAAAAGAATAACTCGTTTGACTTTCGAAATTTGAACAGTACTGCCACACATATATTAGGACAGAGTGAGAGTAATGTTTTTGGTATATTTCATGTTATGGAAGTTGGTATTTATATTTATTTGTCTTTTTCTTTATGCAGAAATTGAGAGTTTTTGGTCGATGGAATGGATATTTATGTGGTGGATTTAAGGGGAGGCCATGGTTTCAAGTGAGAAAGAACTGCACATTTTCAAGAGGAAATGTCATATGTAATGTCAATTTGGGGCATGAAAAATCCATCGAAAGCTGCTACAAGATTCAAAAATTGGACAGAAAATCATCATTTAAAGTTACAAATAATACTGGAGAAATTGTTGCAGAGGTATGTCCTCTGAAATCTTGGATTCATATAACTTTTTTAACGCCTTTTTTATTAAGTTATATATATTGTCAGTATAAAGATTAATTAAAACTAATTTTTCTTGTTGCAGTTAAAACAAAAGCAATCATCAAGAGGATTTGCTTATGGAGATGATGTGTTAACTCTAGAAGTGGAACCCGAAGTTGATCAGTCACTAATTATGGCTTTAGTGACAGTTTGCGGTTTGATTACTCGGAAATTATGATCAAGAAATTATATGAAGAATTCAAGAAATATGGGGCTCTTCCATATGAACCACCATTCTGATTTTAGAATGTGTTGTGTGCATTTATTTTCTCTTTGTAAATAGGAGATCAAATTTGTATATGCAGTTTACAAGAGAATTAAGCTTTGATGTAGGACAAAGAGAAGAAATAGTCTAGTTACATTTTGTTTGCATTTCTTGTTGTAGAAATCTTCAATTTTTGTAATGGGTAATTCAAAAGGTACTAATCTGACCTTTCTTAAATATTTGCATTTGTTAACCATTGGTATATATATTATTGGGTTTTTTAATTAACTTGCATTGAGTTCTACTTCGTTGAATTATGTAGAAATTTGTGCTTAATGAACTGCTTAATCGCCTTTTATTCTACTTCTGCCAAAACTGCTAAGAGTTTTGTTTGCGAGAGTATATAGTTTAGAATAGAAGAAGCTCTAAGTTTAATAATTAGAATTCTTATAGTCTGAGAAAGATGTAAACCAATTAAGAGCAGACATTAGTCTTATTTTATAGACGCGTTAAGACCATTCTTTTATGATGAACAATGTTATACCGAGAGTTCGGAGCCTAAAGGGTATAAAAATACACGGTATTTACCAAAACGGAATGACCAAAAAATTATATACCAAAAGGGGTATATCGTGGGCTGATCCACGATATACCCCAAAATTGTTTTTCATCTGACACACCAAGTCAACGAAAAAAAAAATTTAATTGTATAACGTGGATCAGTCCACGTTATACAATTAAAATTTTTATCCCGTTTAACAAATACTTGGTAAGACGTTGCCTAAATTTAAATCATATTCGATTATGTTTTTAATAAAAAAAAAAATTATTGATTTTTTTAATTTTTAAAGCATGATTAACTCAAATAAATATTTTAACACATGCAATAATTGAATGTGTTATATATGCGAACAGAAATAAAAAATAAAATATAAGTTAAATAAACGTTACACATTAACTGAGTAAATGTTAAATTACATACTAACTATTAAACGGTACAAGACATGTTATATATTCTTGGAAGAGTACATAAGGAAACAACGATCGTACAACTTAAGAAAAAACATAAAAACTAACAAGCAACAACAATTACTGATTTCTGTCGGGGCAACGATTCTTTTTATGACCTGTTTGCTTGCACGTACTACACTTCATTCCTCCTTCTAGTTGTAGTCCGCGCTCCTGAACCCGAAGTAAGTTTTGTTTGAAAAAACTTAGTGTTTGACTGTAAGGTTGTTATTTTAGTCAACTTTATATGTCGAGAAAATTAGTCAGCTTTATTTTCAAAAATTGAAACCACAGAATTGAAATTGACATTCACAGCTACATTACCCCGGGATTTTTACGTTGAAATCTATTGCGTATCATCATCTTATAAGTACATAACACTGAAAATCTCAAGCCAATTTGGGGGAAAATTGAAATTGAATGAGATAAAAGGTGTTTTTTCAAAAATCGGCTCGGCCAAACCGCCTTATGGCGTTTGTCTGCGTAGATCTCGAAAAAATACGCAAGTTAAAAAAAACGCGTAAAACGGACGTCCGAGCGCAAAGTTATGATCATCTAAAGTTTGACCACTTTACAACTAGTTTTTAAACAAAACTTACTTCGGTCACCTTTTCAACCCCTAAAATGATGATCCGAACGTCTACGTATCCTTGATGTATTGGGCCTACATTATTGTACGCAGAAAAAAATATCAGGTTCTAGATAAAATATTGACGTTTCGGAGTCTTGACACACGACTAATCGTTGATCAAAGTATGAAAAAAACACTTCGGGCATTTTGGTTCCGGACTCCTATTTTGTAAAACGCTGGGAAAAAAATGCTAATTGTATAACGTGGACTGATCCACGTTATACAATTAATTTTTTTTTTCGTTGACTTGGTGTGTCAGATGAAAAAAAAAATTGGGGTATATCGTGGATCAGCCCACAATATACCCCTTTAGGTATATAAATTTTTTGTCATTCCGTTTTGGTAAATACCGTATATTTTTATACCCTTTAAGCTCCGGACTCGTTATACTGATTAAGCTGGACGAAATCCAAAAGTACAGTCATTTTCACTGATCTGATTGCATTGTCTATGTTGATTTGATGAGAAGTATCTAATTTCAACACTTTTCTATTGAAAAGACTGAATTGTAAATAATCAAGCATGCCCTAAATGAAATTGATTAATCTCATAAGAAATTTACTAGAATGGTCCTCATATCATATTCAATGATTGTTTCTGATTGCATCCTTCTGGTTGATTTACCCGTCATCACTTAAATTTTGTGCCTATCTTTAAAAGTAGTACAAACACAACATTTTAAAAAATTACTCTTTCCGATAGTGTTCAGGTTTAATATTTGCTTATATTATCCAATCTTTGAGATAAAACGTTAAACTACACTCACAAATAATAGATACCGTAGTCAATTTGCTCAAATAAATTTTGCAGACAAGTCCAAATGGTCTATAAACAGAGTAGAAAAAGAACTTGTTTTCATAGAGTTTCAACTAAATTGCAACTCTCATCACATGGTAGAGACAAGAAGACGACAATGATAAGCAATTGCAAGCACACCAACACCATGTACTATTCTTGGAAAGACGTCAAAATCGTCGGGCACACAATGCATGTGTATAGAAGACAAAGTTTGGCCGGCCACTTGCTTGTTTTTTAGGCTTCTTATGTCCCTACAAATCCCCCACCATGCTTAAGATATCATGAGAATTGTCATCCATACAATCATAGGTATTCATTCCGTATTCGGTATCACTATTCAACTGATTTAAATTTGTACAGACATTTATTTATTATCATTTATTATCAGTGCTCAAATTGAAACCTCAAGTTAAAGGTGGAGAGATCACGAACATGCTACATAGTTTTTTAATCCTTTCAATAAGGGCATCATACTATCAGGAGCGGAATTAGAAGTGGACGTATAACGTTAGTCTAAATCTTGTAGTTGGTATTAGAAAATAACTAAATATTCACAAAAATTTAACTTCAAAATCCAATTACTAACATGACAAAGCCAGTAATTCAAATAAGGGGATTCGAAAATAAAATTCCTTACGCGAACGAGATTCAACAACTTATATATGCAAAAAGAATTATGTTTGCGCTTTTTACCTAGTATGATTTTTCGACAAAAGGGATTCGATTAAACCCACTTGTCCCCCTCTGCCTCCATTCCTACTTAAACACTATTTCCTCCGGATGAAAAAGAGTGTCCACTTAGCCATTTGCACACCCCTTAAAAAAATACTAACTCCTAAACAAAAATATGTAATTTGACTAAACAAACTGCCCCTAATTAAATAAGCATTGGGATTTGATCACATAACACTTAATAGGGGAAAATCTAAAAAAATAAGATTAATTCTTTCTAGATTTGTTAAGTGCACACTCTTTTTTACTCAAGCAAAAAAAACTAAGTGGACACTCTTTTTAATCCGGAGGGAGTAACATTTAATGTCACTATCATAGAATTTAATTAAAACTCATAAACCTCTGCCCACCAAATCCTTACTCCAACAAGTTGTTGTTTAGTATAGTAACACCCTTTCATGGTCGCCTCAAGCTTTCTGAACTTTTTCAGACAAATTAGTACTAGTTGGACTTGAATGTTTCACTTTTTAGTGCGTGTGAAAATGAGTAGGAAGTCAAAATATGATGTGAATTCTAATGATGTTCACAAGAATCATAAGAGAGACAAAAGTACTCGGCGATACAAATTTCAATATTCTAATGATGCTTTCTCCATCGGAGGAAGTTACCTTGGTACGTAGTTACAACTTGCCAATTACAGCAATTAAAACCTTGAAAAGAAGATCAGAATATTTTTTATACACAATAATTGACTGATAATAGAAGCGTTGAAACCCCAGCTGTTCACTAAATCAAAGATTGACTTAAGAGTCGTAATTGAGCAAGTTGTGCTAAATTTGGAGGGTTAAAACGAAGGTCATTGGCACTTATGCCCTAATTTTCGGGTGGTGTTCCATTTTTGCTCCTCGTAGCAAATACTTTATCATTTCAATTTATGTGAATTTATTTTCTCATTATTCCGAGCAAAAAAGAATGACCATTTTTTTTATATTTGGAAACAATTTACTTTTATGCAATAATTTATAGTCACACAAAATATATGTGATTCATTTAACACCATAAGTTTAAAAATCTTCTATTCTTTCTTAACTTTCGTGCCTGGTCAAATAGGTTTACATAAATTGACACGACTTTTGCATAAGTTCAACTGCTAAAGGACAAAAATTAAAAAGCATCCCACCTGAAGGCAAGTCGTGCAATTTCTCCTTAAATGAACTAGCTCAGTAAATGGACCATTGTCCAGCCCCTTCTCAAAAGTTAGTTTGGTGAAATGGGCCGGAGTGAAATGACTAAACAATGAGTTCTAGCTCAATCCCGTTCGTTCAACTCTTATCAAGTTTTAATTTCTTTATTTATTTCTTATAATTTGTTTAATTAATAAGCTGAACTAATTAAAAAAATTGTATGTTATTTATAATCAAATAAAAAAATATTAAAATATTTTGATAATTTTTCATTGGTCAATTTGAGCTACATACTTATTAATTAGCCCAAATCAACTGAATGTTAGATGGACTGAATTTCCACCAATCAAGATGTTGAGTTAATAAATGTGCGAATTTTTAATCCCCCAAACTTGGACGGTTTGGACGAGTCATATTTTTATGGGTTAACTTTGCCACTTTTAGACTGACTTAACAAATGCGATTAATTGGTAAATCCGTTCTTGTATATTTCAGGAATTCTTTTATCCTTTTCTTTTTTATACTTTATTTTTTTCCTTTTTTGTTCAATCACATGTCTCTCGATCTACATTCTACACTACCTTATATTACAAAATCTGACGATTCAAAAGAGTCGCAATACATTCCAAACCCACTACTTGTTTCAAGAAAACCAAAATTATGAAAGGAAAATCCAATTAACAAAAGTATTAATGCATGTGACCATACTCTATAATAGAAGTCATGCAACCTGAGACTTACATTGACCCTGGAGAACTTGTTTGTGTATTTGAAAACAGAAAAAGAAAAAAAAAATATCTATAACAAAATCCTTAGGTAATGCCAAACGACAATAAAACACATCATGCTTTTAGTGTTTTTTTTTTTTTTAATAATAAAAGGGCCAGGTATTTAATAGGATGGGGTTATGCTGATCCCTAAAACCAGCTCTTCGAATTGGCAAAAGCATGAAGAAGGGGACGTATATATATGGACCTTCAAATAATTTTTGATAGTGAGTGAAGATTCCCTTTCTTAACAAGAGTATCTAATTATGTGAACCTAAAGAGCTAGGGATATTACATTTTATTTATTGGAGAAAAAGAAACAAAAATTTCCAATATTGCTATTTTATCATGAGGACCAGTCAGCAACATAACCTATCTCCACATTTTGTTTAAACAAAAGATTTTTTTTTTCTCTTTTTTATTCCGAGAAGGCAAGAACAATGAAAAATGAAATTTTTTGCCCCCAAGCAACCCCCCCCCCCCCCCCCCCCCCCAAAAAAAAAAAGAATATAGCAACTCTTAGGGAAATTTAAAACTTTTTTGTCTAGTTTAAAAGTTCCACGTAGCGAAGCCAGAAATTTCGCTAAGGATATTCAAGATTTAATACGCAATACTATATTTTATATACACAATATATATTTTCGACAAATTATGGATGTTCGACTGACCACCCTTAGTCTATGTAGCTACACCAATGGCTTTATACCTAAGAATCCTTTACACAATATTTATCTAGTGTATTCTTTTAAAAATATATTGGCATTTAATTCATATTCATCCAAAAACGAGGTAGTCAAAAAGGAAAAAAGATAAAGAGACAGAAAAAGAGGAGAGTATAATTCATATTTAATTCCAATATCATGTTTAACATGACAGTGCTGTATATATTAATGATAATGTATACAAGTGTGGAGAGGATATATAAGAATACTGAATACAGCATCATCAAATATGTAGCTTTATACGTATATAAGATATGATTCCAAGTATAAATCATGATTTCTTGATTGAGTGGTTTAGCCGACTCTTTAACTTTTTTTTTTTTTCATGAAAGATCAGTCTCATCCCTTCACATATAGTTTCCTTGACATGTTTAGCTCATAATATATTTGCTTTGGCAATGAAAGTTAAGTGCTATTGGTTTTTTTTTTTCACGTCAAATATGCTAAGTTCACTATATGTTAGTAATATTTAATTGCCACGAACTAGTATAAACTGTTTCAAAATGCTTATGGATTTAATTTAATCTAAAATTTAAGTTTTACTATAGATGGTCAAGAAATACTATGCACACTTATAGGTTCTTAGGCTAAGCTTCTTGAAAATAGAAATGCTTAATTATATACTTTCATAATTTATATAGAATGTACGATAGATATTTAATTTCTTTCCGCTGTGTACATTATGTTGTTACTCACTACTTGAGAATTAAGGTATTTGACTTGACATATAGAGAGTATATATAGTTGTATCATGTATGTATTATAAATGGTTGACATTAGAAGGTTGAACCGGTTCAACTTGATCGCATAAAGTAAGTAATACAAGTTTTTATTTTCGTAATCCAACACATCTTTTTAGAGGGTCATTTGCACTTTTATCCTATTTTGTGCTGGTCTTTAATTTTTGTCTGCTTAGAGAGCATTAGTTACGCATCATAATATCCGCAAGTTATGCCCGCGATCTTAAAGAAGTTGACCGCTAGGTCTAAGTTCGATTTTGAAGGGCAAAAATTAAAGACCACCCCATTTGAAGGGAAAACCATGCAATTATTTGCTTTTTAGACTTTACTAGTTACTACAATGCTACATCTTATATAACAAAAGTCCAATAAGAAATCAGAAAGTTTGACAAGACAAAAATTCAAATCGAATCAGACTAGCATATAGTCGCTTTGATATGAACATCCCAGCTCATGCTACTAATGAGTAATTTTGGTCAGAGTTTCCCGCAAGTTTATGGGATTTATTTTATTTTTAGACATTATACGCGCAAATTAGACCTTAATTTTTTTAAATCAGGATAAAAATTCATACTAGCATGTTCTACTAGGAAACACATAAAGCTAGCTTTTAAAAAGATTGATGTTATTATACTAAAAGAAGAGGTAGACTAGAACGTCGTCAGTTTATGTAATATTATAAAGATGAGTACCATATAATTGTGATTTTTTTAAATTAATGCTCTAATTTTCATTTGCATCTACTGAAAGTAAAGTTGCCAAATGTCAACTATTAAGTTAGTTAATTACAAGCACAAGGAAACACTTTATCATGAGTTCATGACCAATCTAGCTTAGCTAATAGCAAAACATAATAATTATACTGCTAATTGAACTTTCTGTCCATCATTTTTAAGAGATTAAAATAATTTAATTACAAATGATGACAAGGTGACAAAACAAAACACAAGTACATGAACAAATGCATATATGTTTCTTGTTCTTAACTCTTAAGACATGAAAGCTCTTAAGTCAAAAAACTACTGCAAAAATTTTCATGTGAACAAAAAACAAATGCTGTATGTAGCTACTTAATATGTAAAAGTAAACTAAGGGCCTGTTTGGAAAGCCACCCAGGTAATTGGAATTAGTTGTAATTGGGTGTAATTACACAGTTTGGCCTGTTTGTTTGACCAGGTAATTACACAGTTAGGTGAGAACTGGGTGTAATTGAGAGGGTGTAATTACACCCTCCAATACTCAAGTGGGGGCTGAGAATTGGGTGTAATTACACCTTGTAATTACAGGGTTACCTTTTAGTTTATTTCTTTTTAATTTCTTTTCTTTTTTAATTTATTTTTTATTTCTATTATTTAATTTATTTTTTATTTTATTTTAATTTCTTCTCTTTTCTGATTTATTTTTTATTTCTATTATTTAATTTATTTATTATTTTTACTTTTTAATTATTTTTATTTTTTAAAATATATTTTTATTTTTATAGTCTTTATATTTCATTTCGTTTCTTCTCATTCCCAACCTTTGCTTCTTGTAGTTCCATGTAATTGCTCGTTTTTTTTTTTATTTTTTTTTTATTTTATTCATTTAGCATAACCGTGTTCATATTCTAATTTTTGAAACTACATCTATTAATATTAGAAAGAATGAGTCATTAACAAACTTGGCATATAATAAGTGATGTTATCAAAGTAGAATTTCGTTATGAATGAGGTTATAGACTTATATTTTCCCTTTCTTTTGAATTATAGGAGTATTTACTTATGTTACGTTGAAACTTACTTATGTAACATTGGAATTTGACATAACAGTATTATGTTAAAAAAAAAAAAAATGGATTTTGAATTTGGGTTATATTTTCGATTTTAAAAATATTTGCTTTAGTGCTATTGACTTGTTATTTTGCATTGCATGCTGTTTATTTTCACTTGCAGTTGATAGAATTTTGTCAAACATTTGAATAATGTTATGACATTATATTTATAAATATTCTTTTTTTGTCAAACATCCAATCCCATGATGTCCTCACAAAAAAGGTATGCTTTTAAGTTTTATAATCAATTAAAATTAAAATATTATTAATTTAAAGTTATATATCAATTATTTTTTACAATATTAGTTACAAATATATGATTATTAATTGACATATTTTCAAGAAACAATATATTATTAAATAGCTAATTTAATATCATTTATAAAGGCTCATATTTTTTAAATATTAATTTTAAATTTTTTATAATCAAAAGTTATTTTTAAATTAAACTAACTGTGTAATTACACTTGTGCAACCAAACAACACGCTTGTAATTATATTATAATTACATTATGACAAACAAACAGGTTATTATAATTACAATACTGTGTAATTACTAGGCTGTGTAATTACTAGGGTAGTAATTACACCAATTCCAATTACCAGGTGGCTTTTCAAACAGGCTCTAAAAGTATCTTTCTTTGTTCTCATCTGGTATGCGGTATTCGCATTGGAGCATGAATAAATCGAAATTCGAGCCCGTGTAGGGTCCATTTGGGGCCAGCGCTCCCACCAAAGGATAATGTTATACTTAATTTGAGAAGGAAAAAAAAAGGTGTCTCCAAAAAAAAAAAAAAAAGTGTCTCCTACTTACACTAACAAATGGGGCCAATCATTAATGACAAAACGAGATGTTTTTAACGTGATGATTACTACTTTCTTTTCATTTTCGATTTAGGACACTCTTTGAGAACCTATAAATTTTGAGTAATAATTTGGTGTAATCCATAAAAAAGAAAATGACGTATTCTTAACATCAATGTATGGTTATGGTTAGTCTAATATGTGTTGGCAATCTTTTTTATCCGCCTCTATTTACGGCTGCTAGCCAATATACATATATTATATATGTGCCGCTAGTCAATATATATATATATATATATATATATATATATATATATATATATATATATATATATTATACATCTGCCAACTATTTTTGAGGGCTGACGACTATTTAAGTTAATTTTTCTTCTAATTTTATATGAACATTAAACATGTAATGACCTTCTAGAGTTAAGAGAACACAATTTTATCGAATATTGGAATAGAAGAGTCCAAATTTAAATGAAGTATATATAGTGATGATTCATGTAACCGGCTCTAAGTAGTTTGAGATTGAAATTGTAATAGTAGTTGTAGTTTATTTTCTTATGCTTCTTGCCTATTTCGTTAACTTCTTCAAGATTTGGTTGTATAGTATAGTGATTATATTATGATACACAAACTATTTACCCGAAATTGCCCCATCAAAATTAATTAAGGTTCCTACCCACACGGAACTAAATATTTACCCGCATACCCATGATTAATTGTGGCGTGAATTGCGGCTCAAATTGAATTAATTTCCTTCTCTTAGTTGGCTCCATTCTTTAGGAGTTAATCTCTAATATCCTTTTCCTTTTTGGTTAGTTATATTCTTCTTGTTTGTCTCTTTCTATATTTTTGTGTTTTTTTCCTTTTAAGATAAAAATAACATATAAAAAAAATAACCAATTAATTTTAAATTATTAAGAATATAAAAAATGAAATAATTAGACTACACCAAAAACAACATAAGAAAAATACTAAAGTCACTAGCTTATTTATTAAAACCTAAATTACTAGAAAATATATTTTTAATTTCTTTTCACTTTTGCAAATGAAAATAAAATTTATATTAAAAATATGGATCTATTTTTTAATATTTTTTTATAAAATTTAACTTGAAAAAAATGATATAATAATTAAAATATTTTCAAAATTAAGCTTAAACTATATTTGTTATATTTTTATAAAAACAATTAACTTGAAAAAAATGATATAATAATTAAAATATTCTGAAATTTAAGCTTATACTATATTTGTTATAGTTTTATAAAAAAAATTATCTTGAGAGAATGTACATGTCCTTTATGATACCATGCCAGTATATGTATACAATGTTGGTGTCATAGAGGACATAGAAGGTTTTTTTTTTTTTAAAAAAAAAAAAAATTAAGAAATGAGTTTGTGTTTTTCTTGAAGAATTAATCAAGTCCTTTATGATACTCTGTTAGTATATGAACGTGCCACGTGAGTATCATAGACCGAAAAGTGTTTTCTTTTGAAGGAATGAACAAGTCATTTATGATACTATGTCAGTATATGATATATATCATGTTAGTATCACAGTGGAATGGGTGTTTTTCTTGAAGGAATAAACTGTCAGTCTCTA
Source organism: Lycium barbarum (assembly GCF_019175385.1). Classification (NCBI taxonomy): domain Eukaryota; kingdom Viridiplantae; phylum Streptophyta; class Magnoliopsida; order Solanales; family Solanaceae; genus Lycium; species Lycium barbarum. The sequence goes on from NC_083340.1 coordinate 4,885,623, forward strand.
TGATACCCTGACAGTATATGAATATACTGTCAGGGTATCATAGAGGAAGGACCAAGGAGTGTTTTTTCCAAAGAAGTGAACCAGTCCTCTATGATACCCTGACAGTATATGAATATACCGTGTGGGTATCATAGAGGACCGAGGATATATATATATATATATATTAAGAAATGAACCAGCCCTCTATGATACCCTGATAGTCTATGAATATACCGTGTGGGTATCATAGAGGACCGAGGATTTTTTTTTTTTAAGAAATGAACCAGTCCTCTACGATACCCTGACAGTATATGAATATACTATGTGGGTATCATAGAGGACCGATGAGTTTTTTTTTTTTTTTTGAAGAAATAAACCAGTCCTCTATGAAACCCTGACAGTATATGAATATACCATGTGGGTATCATAGAGGACCAAGGAGTGGTCTTTTTTTTTTTAAAAAAAGAAATGAATCGGTCGTCAGTATATAAATATATCGTGTGGGCGTCATAGAGGATTGTACAGTGTTGGAATGAATCTGCTATCTACGATTCCTTGTTAGTATGTGATATACCAGGTTGGTGTCACAGAGAACTCAATGTGTTCTTGAAGGAATGGACTGTCAGTCCTGTATGATACCATGTCAGTATATGATGTACTATGTCGGTATCATTGAAGATTGAGTAGTAATTTTTGAAGGAATGATCCAACGTTCTATGATACTTTATCCGTATATAATATATACCATCTAGGTATCATAGAGGACTGAGTGTTTTATTGAAGGAATGAACTGACAGTCCCTTATCTTACCGTGTTAGTATATGGTATATACCACATGGGTATCATAGTATACTCCAATAGTATACTTCAATTGCTATTGATTTGGTATCCGATATGCTAAAATATGTTATTTTTTGAGATATAGAAAAAAAATTATACGTATCAGTCATCCTTCTTATTGATATAAAAAACAAAAATAAAAAATAAAGGAGCCAAAAGATAGAATTAGAATTTGAAAAAAAAAACAGGAACAAAAGAAAAAAATAATTTGAAAAAATGAAATTAAAAAAAGAGGAAAAATAAATAAAAATCACCGGAAATAAAAAAAGAATAATAAATAGAACTAACAAAAAAGGTGAATGAAATTAGATTTTGGAGATAAAAAACAAAACGAAAAGAAATAGATGAAATTAAAAAAAAATAAAGGAGCAAGAATTAAATATGAAATCAAATTATGGTGAAAAAATAAATAAAAATATTATGATTTGGTAAAGAAATAAATGAACAAAAAAGGGGAAAAAGAAAAAAATCAAAAAAAGAAGAAGAAAAGAAGTAGAGAAATAAAAAAGAAAAGTAGAAAAATGAGACAATTACCTACAAAAGCTACAACGGGTAGGAAGGGTAAATAGTTTTGGGTTATGAAAGTAAAGGGGGGCATGAAAGGTAATTATTTTGTGTGTAGTGACATTGGTGTTCTCCCCCAATATTCTTTACCAAAAAAAAAAAAAAAAACTAGGACTATATATTTATGGGCCTAGTTATCGGGTTTTTGTATGAATATGGCTGAGTCCATAATACGGAGCAAGTAACACTTAACCTAGGCCCATATCTGGTGTAAGTCTGTCATGGGCTTGATTTCAATTTTGGTTCAATTTTCAAGTCCAATTTTAGATGGGCAATTCGCAGGAATGTCCTTATTATGGGGTGGTCTTTAATTTTTGACCATTAAATTGGTGGTCTTTAATTTCTACCCTTCGTTAGAATCCCTTAGTTTCGGGTTCGAACCCCCGCTCAGTCAAAAATTAAAAAAAAAAAATTCGCAAGGCAGAGTTTGAATTCGAAAGGAAGGTAGAGCTTTGCATGCTTCAGGCAAAGTTTCAAACTTTACCTTAAGGTAGGGTTTTGGGAAAAACTCTGCCTTAAGGTAGAATTTTGCCTTCAAAATTTGGTCTTAAGACACAATTTTATTTTCAGGCAAAATTCTGCCTTCGAATCCAAACCTCAGCCTTGCGAAATTCCTTCTTCTTTTTTACTGAGCTGGGGCTTGAACCCAGAACCTCGGGATATTAGACGAAGGCCAAAAATTAAAGACCACCAATTTGAGGGAAAAAATTAAAGACCACCCCAAAAGAAGGGCAATCCGAGCAAAAAATGATTTTAAATGGTGTAAATGAGCCGGTTGGGCCATATTTGGAGGTCAAATTATATTAAGTTAATAAATATGTGGATTAAATGTTACTTGGGTTGAATCAAACAATCGAACGGATTGCCCTTCATATGGACCAGTCTTTAATTTTTGCCCCAACTTCTCATTTAATGAAAATTTATGGATCAAAGTATCTTTATTCGCTGGTCTATTGAAACACCTTGTAGCTTCGGGCTAAGGTTTGACTCGTAAGATGATAATATAATGAAACCAATATGACGGTTATAGGAAGTGTTTTGAAAACTAATCAAGTCATAAGAAACGTCTTTGGGCAAAGCAAAGTTGGAAGCCACTAGTACTATTCACCATGTACTAACGCTTTCAGCAGGTTTTACATACTAGTACTATTCACCATGTACTAACGTCCCTTTTTCCCGGAGCCTGCACTTCACGGTACAGATACCGGTTTTCAGGAGCATACACCTGCGCAGTAGGATCGCCTCAGTTATCAGCTTATTGGTGAGCCCCACTTCTCT